>NC_142532.1:8847378-9009878 GCF_964205215.1 Stylophora pistillata
TCCGACGAACAGACGGTTGCGAATGCTTTTCAACAATTCAACATGATTGAATATTTCCAGTGAAACAACGAACATTTTATATTGAATATTAGCATTTGTTTAAATTACCGATATTTGAAAAGTATGCACTTAAGTACCCAGAGAAACAGCATTATTACTGAAGCAATGACATTTCTGTGAAAGAATAATGACTCATTGGGTTTTTTTTTTTTCGGTAATGCTCATCCATGGTCTTAATTGATCTTGGCATCCTAGATGTCGGGGTACAAATTGTGTACCTTCCCTTATTCAGGAAATAATACACAAAATAAACCGCCACCAACCTTTTCCTGCATAGTCGTGATGTCTTAAGCCTGCATTGTCTGTGTAGCTTTTGCGGTTTTTATTTAAATTCGCCCCGTGAAAGGTTGCGAACATTGTTCAAGAGAAAAATGTCGTGGGTAACATTCGGTTATAAAATTAAGATTAGAGCTCTAAAAGTCATGATACGCGTTTGTTTTACATCGACGTTATTGCCTGATTTTGTTTATTGCGGAGCTGATGCAGTCTCAAGTTAATATTTGTATTGTGAAGCGTTATTTTGAATTTTCGTGATATGAAGTTGACGATTTAAAAACACGACTTTTCGCGGGTAATTTCACCGAAATTCTAATTGGCATTAATTCAAGAGTTATTTGCTACTATTTTACTCGTTATTTGGTGTTAGGTTTGTACAACCGGGAAAATACTGCTCAAAGCGGTTTAAAAACTTAGCAGTTGCGACATTTGATATTTCAAAATCCGTGGTAATTTTTTTAAAAGATGCTATGCGGAGTCATTGAAGCGAGAATGGGTGTTTATATCGGCCGGATCTGTAGCGTAATTTGTCATCTCGAGAAGTTTTACATGAAACAGAACCAAGAAATACTCGATAGAAAAGCTGTTGTGAATACGAATTGTGAATTGTGAATTGTGAAATCATGGTTAAAACAGAAGATAAATTTTCGAGAATTGATCGCAACCGATATGTTGATTGTTATCGGTGTATGTCACTTACTCGCTGTCAAGAAACATTTGACCCCATCTTCTCCAGCTTTGTTGTGTTTGACCTCTTTTGTGTTGTGAAAAGGACTAAATGGCTCTTTGATCCAAAGTATTCTCGCTTCACGGGTAACCACTATATCTGTTTACATCGATTAATTTTTTTTTTACGTTTTACAGCAAAGTTAACCTCGTCAAAATATTTGCAACAGTTAAGTTGTAATTGAGTATGTCGTGGATTTGTCTGGGTAAACTCACAACCACGATTTTTGTGGCTTTAGTGGTTATCAGTCGTATATCTAGAGAGCCAAACTCAGTATTAGGAATTTTGATTCCCTGGAGGGAATTGTAAACAGTAGCCTGTGGAGATTGTGTTACAACAAAAAAATTAGCATCAATTTGTAGAACTTATGATTCTGATGGTCTTGTTTTCTTCTTGTGTTCAATCGTTTCCCATCGTGATTTGATTTTCTTTTGAATAATTATGTGCTCTTCAGTTAACATTTGTTCAAGGGTTTCCTTTGGGAATTTGGAAATTATGCCAGAAGTAAGTGGACAGGAAGAAGGGGTTAACTTGGAGGACCCTGGCCAAGCCACACAGATTTTTATCAGGTTTTGTAAGTTGCCACCATTTGATTTTGTCAGTACTGTGTTACTGGCCACAAATATTGTGTTCAGGATGGTGGTTGAAATACCTCATCTAGTTTGTGATTTTTGAAGAAAAGGAAATGTGATTGTAATCCTATACATTCTCTTACATGGCTTGGCTCAAGAGTATAAGGCCCTATATCTAAGTGGAAGGTTTAGGTTTCAAATCCTGGTTGGGGAATATGAAGTTTTCCTTGTCTCACAAATTTGGTCATTTCCAAGAACATCTATCTTTGAAAGAATTGTATTTTTAGTTTAGGATATTGACAAGGGTTTTCATTTAGTATAAGATCAAAAAATTCTCCAGCTTCTACACCTATATTTATGTGTAGTTCTTACATCAATGGTTTGTGTCACAAAATTTTCCATTTAGATATACATCTGTTTCCTTCCTTTTGATCAAGTCATTCTACACTCTTGCTGAGGTAATTACTTCCTGCCATCAATCTTTGGTGAGATTTTCTTTGTGAGATCCTGAGACTGAATGTCGGCAAGAGCAGGAAATTCATGACTATCTCAAAATATTGTACACATGAAATGTCAAGATTGATTTCATTGGGGAGGATTAGATTTGAATTCATGCAGTTATTGGTTTTACTTTTTAGTTGGTTCAGTTACCAGTGCTGTAATCCTAATTAATCTCTTCCTTAAGAATTTTAGATTGTTCTGCCAATATGACTGAATATCCTCTTAAATTTGCAAAGAGCTTAGTTTGATGTACAGAATACATGTAATTTAATTACAACTTGACATTTCCATGCAGTATGGTCTGAAATGGGGTTTTCTTTCTTGAATTTACAATTTCTTGTTTAGATTTACAATTTTAGCCTTCCTGTTTGAGAATGTGTTGATAATTGTTGACGATCTGCATTTGTATTGTTTAGTACCTCCGACTCAGCAATTATCGCCATCCAAGCTATTAGCTTATTTGAGAGGTCAATGAATAGAAGCCAGACACACTGGCACAGAGCCATGTTCAAGGACAGCCACTTCTTTTGCATTAGATTCCTCTTCCAAATATCTTTTTATTTGAACTACATGTACATGCAATGGCATGCAATCTTTATGTATGAGAAAAGACCGATGGAAAATCTTTTTGTGTTCATGTACATGTTCCTGAGTTTGCTTACAATTTGAACATTTGATCCAAGGTTACAAATTGTTGTAACCTTGGTTTCATTATAATGTCGAGGCTTTTAAATTGTTTCAGATATTATTATCACTTTGTTGAGCATTGTCAGGCTAGCGGTCCATGCTAAAATGACTGAGTGGGGCCCAAAAAATATTTACACCATTTTCCTAGCATTGTGGTGTCAGTTAATATAGCGACGTTGTGGTGTAATAAATTTGTTCAGTTAGTTTTCCACTGATGTCTCTCAATTGTGTCATTTTTCTGATTTAAAGCCATTTACTGTGGACAATGAAAATGGATTCCACTTTACTCTTCCATGTCAGAAACTAAACATTGTAGGTGGAAAAAAACCTTAAATTGTTAGAATATTAATTAATTAAGCAATAATGTTAGTTTTTGACTCTTAAAACACTTCTTAACTGTCAGAATTAGGTTTTTACTCCATTTACACCGATATATAGTTGGGAACAGTCATTACACAATATTCATCATGATCGTTATCATGATTTTAAAGTAGCCTTGAGTTTGCAGCTTTTTTAATATCCTTTAGTTTTTTAGAAACAATATATGGTTCATATTGCTTCCATTTGTAAAGGCCAGCACTCTAAATTACAACATGTTCATATTGTTGCAAAGCTAATTTTTGAAGGTGCTTATGTCTAAGCAGACATTTTAAGATCAAATGTTCAAAACTTTTTCATTAAGCTACATGGCTGTTTAATTTTACAAAAGCTGGCAGTTTTTTTAATCAAAGATTGATGCAATTTTTTCTGAGAAAGCTAAACTAAGATATTTCTTGCAGAAGACACATTCTTGTTTAAATTGTTTTTATTTGCATGCAAAGGTCAGGGAAGTAATATTGTATGTGTACAAACAATTAAGTGTTGTTGTAACCATATAGGTTGTCTTCTCCCTGATCATTGCTTACTGTATTCTGATTAAGAAGATGATGATTGTTTTCCGTGATATCTTTGGTTATTATTTTAGATCGTGAGCAATGGTCAACTCACAATGTCTGTTGAAGTTACAAGTTCTTTAAACCAGGCTTCTGCTGTTGGTAAGAACTATCTGATGTAACTTTGTGACTGTTAACCCTTAGGAACCCTCTGTGCAATTTTTCTTTTACACCAAGCGTATCACTTACATTGTAATTGTTGATTCTTCTATGTGCACATTGTGTGATTCACTTGTGGAATTCTCTAAATGTATATTCGAACTATCAGTAGGACGTATGTCTTGCTTGATTGTTCAGATATGACTGAAAGCTGATCAGGCAGCTTTTCACTAAAAACTTGTCGTTCACTATTGTTGTAATACCATCGGGTAAACCATCTAGCTAGAAGTAAACCATGTAATTAACAGAAACTGTTGAATAATCTTGAATAATTACATGTCTTTGATTTATTTAACATCAAGCCACCGCTGAACATTATATAATGCCAAACAAAACTGTTCATTTTATTGGTAATGTCAAAATGAAATGTAAGTCAATGACATAAATAAATTGTAAAGTTGCAGGGGTTTCATTAAGGGCCAGGCACCGGGCAAATTGACTGGTTGTGAGGACGGCTTAATTTGCCCACCTGATTTGACCTTCTGGAGGAAAGTTTGTCTTATAAAGAGGTTCAGTTCAAAGAGTTTTGCCCGCCTGTGAAAACCAGTTGCCCTCCTGCAGAAAACATTAATGAAACCCCTGAAGTTGATAATACCTGTATTCAGTTTGAATCACTTCAAAAACATGTGCATAATGTGAATACAGACATGTTTCCTCTTACAGTAGCTGTATCAATCATCATTAAGAGATGTAGGGCTTTTGATCAGGGCTTTAACTGATCAGGGTTTAGAATTCCTGTGTGGGAACATTGTGTCTAAATGTGCATCTAATGTGGGATAATATGGCTAATTGGTTTTGAGAAACAATTGGGCATAGAAGTTATTGTTAGTAGCTCCCCTACCTTTGAATCTTTCCTTGTCAGTAATATCAAAGTTTTAGCCCTAAGTTGAATTCTCTCAAAATTTAGAGACAGTTTTCCTGAGGGCCTATTATAAATGTGACAATAATCTTGAACTTTGTACTGTTAACACAATGAGACAATCATTAATCTGAGTATTGGGGTAGTACATGAGTTCTAGAGAACAATCTGTTTATGAATATCCAAGCACCTTCTGGTTTCTCCATCCTATAACTTGAAAACATATGGTGCAAGATCCTTCTCTGTAGCAGCACCATCATTATGGAATGCTTTGCTAAGTGAAATTAGAAATGCTCAGTCTGTGTCTGTTTTTAAAAGTAGATTAAAAACTTTTCTTTTTAGAAAAGCCTTTTATAATTAATATTAGCTGTCTTAAGTGTTAATGTTAAAGTTTTTTTGTAGGTGCCTTTGAACAGTAGGATACTGGCGTGGTATAAATCTTTTATTATTATTATTATTATTATTATTATTATTATTATAGCATCCATATTGTTTTTAAGTCAGCTGATAATTTCAAAAACTTTTGATTTAAAAATGCTTCTAACAAGCATCAGCCATTTTTGTGCATACATTTATAATTAAGTTGCATAGTTTACACGTATGTACTTGTCGATTGTCCATTCTCTTAGACCACTGATGCAAGTCACATTTAATGTGCTAGAGATGTTATGTACCAGTATTTGTCAAATTTTACAGCTTGTCTTAAATTAATTTTAACTTCTATAGTACACAGACTTTGAGTGTTCACACGCATTAATTTGAAAATCCACAGCAACTCTGTTTAATGTATCTTCAAGTTAACATTTTGTCAGACATGTGTAGTTTTCAAAATTGTGTCATCCTACTTTTTTTTCATTTTCATTCTGTTATATTCAAAAGAAGCTACATATTAATGTCATAAAAGATGATCCAAATCTACAACAAGGTTAAAAGGGTCAGGACTCTTGACTATTTTTATGATTGATAATGAAGCACAAATTTATCCTTTACCAAAACAACTTTGCCCCTTTATCTGTAGACATGTGGAAATCTGTAGACATACTGACTTTCTATTTTTATAATTTGTTCTTGTAAAGCCTTTAAAATATCAATATTGTAACTGAGTTGATGATCAATGATGATCAGAACAGTTTTTAATTACATATTATGTTCACATCAATGTTGCCAATCAATCTCACTCCTTTACCTTTAGACATGTGGAATATTGACTATTTATTTATTTTGTTCTAGCAAATTAAGCCTTTTAATACATCAATATTGCAACTGAATTGATGAATTAATAATCAGAACAGTTTTTAATTACATTTTATGTCCACAGCAATGTCACCAATCACAAACTACCCTCAGTCACCTGGTGCTGGTGGAGCAGAGTCCTTTGGTTCTCGTTCTAAGAGGGCAGCATCTCCACAGCGAGTCAGCAATGGATATGCCTCTCCCAAATCAAACTCAATCTTGTCACCGAGAAAGTCATCCAAGAGGTTCTTCCGAAGACCCACCCTTGAAAAGAATCAGTCTTCTGACTGTTCAACACAAGGCAATGAAAAGAAAAAGCAATCAAATTCTCATCCACGAGTTGAAATTATTTACAAAGATGCTTCATCAGAAAATGAATCTGATAAAGAGACAATGGTATCTTCTTTAAAGAAGGCATTTGAAGCAGATGGAACACAGTCAAGTTATTCTGAGGATGGAGCACCATCAACTCTCTCTGAACAATCTGCTTCTCATTGTCTTGATGTGAATATGAATCGTATATCCACTGCTTCAGGATCTAGTCACACTGAGAGGGTTGTCCAGGAAATTGTTCTCACTGAGCAAGCTTATGTTTCACATTTACAAGAGATCATTGAGGTACATTTAATGGCCATGTGATTATTGAGTAAACTGTGACAATTTTGCAATCCATTGTACTCTTTCATTCCCAAGGACTAAGTTTTTCTCTCTGCACTGTCCATGTCTCTTTTCTTTTAGATAAAGATCTGAAAACTTGTTTAATTGTAATCAACCAATATCCTATAGTTGAGATTTTTCTTTCGTCTTATCACCTTTATGCTGAAATGAGTTTACTTTAGAGAGGAGGAATTCCCTTTTTTATCATTTCTGAACGTGTTAGAGTGAAAAAAAAGATAACGGGAACACAGAAGGAGTGTATTATTTGAAAACATAGTACATGCACGGACATAAGTATTAGAGGAAAATTTACTCAATGCCTCATGGATTTATTTGGTACGCTTTAAGGTTAATTTAGAGTCAGAATACTTTTTTTATTAATTTGATTTGTTTTTTACTCTGCTGTTTTGGTACACCACCATACCCCTTCCATGAAGGAAAATACCAAAAAAATTGTTGAAATTAATTTTTGCATAAGCTAACAATAAACTGCAACATTTAGTTGTTATATTAATTATACATTTTCATATTTTTAAAAATGTAAAAAGTGATCATTTATTAAAACATGTTAATTTAACTTCATCAATCTGTTTTCAGGGCTATCTGGAGAAAATGAGAAATGAGAAATCTCCCTTTTCAGAGCTGGATATTAAAGATTTATTTATGAACATAGAAGAAATATATGAATTTAATAAGTAAGTGCAACACTTAATTGTTACACCGCCTATGCATGGATTCAATTCAGTTGAATGATGAAGTTTTTTTTTCTGTTCAGATACTAGTGGTGTTTTGATAATATTTGTTTGCAATATGCAATCAGGCTTATCTGTATTTTTCTCAGCTCTTAACCCTTTACAGCCTAATGTTCATCAGCCTGCATATTCTCTATACTGTTCTCTATACATTTCCTATGGTGCTGACAAGGAGAATTTGTTTCACAATCAAGAGCTTCTTTAGCTGGTGTCATTTTCTTTATTCTCCTGACCTTAATGCGTGATTCAGGGGTGATATTGTAAGGAGAAATTAGTTGTTAGTCACTTAAAGGGGGTCAAAAGTTTAATTAGTTTGTAGAAATTGCCTCCTTTGTGGGTATTTGTCAAATCACTGATAACTTAAAGGCAAAAGGAAGGACTTTTTGTAACATAATTAAATACCCACTAAGGCATCCTTTCATTCTGAAGGTCATTTCTAGCTGAACTGGAAATCTGTGGTGATGATCCAGTAGAAGTAGCAAATCTATTTGTCTCCAAGGTAAGCAGCAGTCCATGACTTTTGTATTAATGATGGTTGTAAAGCGAACTCTTTTAGAGTATGAGATCATTTTGTTTTATCAACTGATGAGCTTGTGACATTTTTCTGATTTATTTAAGCTACTTTATTGTGGATAGTGAAAATGGATTTCACTTTACTTTTCCGTGTCAGAAATTAAAAATTATAGGTGGGAAAAAACTTATTAATAGGTTTGTTGGCAAAGTGTGGTCTGTTAAAATATTAATTAAGTAATTTTGAATAATAATGAAATTTGGCTGTTGCAGAGAGTTTCTAGACCTAATGTTTCAAGCATTAGCCCAGACTTCTTCATTGGCTCTGTTCAAGGGCTAACGCTCAAAAGGTCTACATTGGAAAATTTACCTTTTTTGTGTCATACCCCCCACCAACACAGCACCACAGTTTCTTTAGAAACTTACCCCCTTTATTCATGTAATAAATGTGAACTTGAGATTTTTGTGGGATAAGAGTTGACGAGGCAAAGCCTGAATCAATTAATATCCATAGAAATGGAGAGCAAATGATTTGATTTTTTAGTATATATTTACTGGTCCTTCAAACCTTAACAACAAGACACACTTTTGGGCTGCTCATTAGCTATCTTGAAATACATGTAGTCAGCAAGCTAAGTAGCGTAGCCATGACTCATTCCTTTGACATAGTTATCATCTTCCTTTCCTTTTGTAGGAAACAGGCTTTGTAACATATACAGAATACTGTACAAATTACCCAATGTAAGTGATAAAGAATGTATGTGATAGTTATTAATTGTTGCTGGCTAGAACAATGGTTTTTCTTTTTTACCGCTGTAAGTGTATGACGAAGAAGAATCAGACCAACTCAAGAGGGGAGTTCTTGTGTGGGGGTGTGACTCATTAAACAGACCTTGTAGATGTCACTTTTTAGTGGAACAGCTCTCCTCCTTTTGGCCAATACAAGAATAGTCACTATTGTATCTAAAGGTCAAAACAAAGTTTCCAGATAAAGTAAGCTTTTTTTCTCACAGACATCCTCCTAGTCTTGTACATTCTAACATTGTCTTTTTTAAAGCAGTAGCTGTTAGTATAGATACTCTAATACCAGCATCTAGTAAGTAAAACTATCCTTCTCTTAGTTGTATTATTTAACCCTGATGCATGATGTACCTTACAATAGTTCCATGGAAGTACTAACAAAATCCACACAGAAAAAAGAGACTGCCGAGTTTATAAAGGTATGCATGTCCATATTATAAATATGTTTGCTCCAGCAGATATGTGGTACATAATTATCATAATGTGTATGTTACAGAAACAGGTTATCAATAAATGTGTGATATATCTTAAGAATATTTTGCATTTAATCTTGGACTTTTCCTGGAAGCATTTACAATATATGATCAAAGGTAGTTTAAGTACTTAAGGCTTCTGTATTGTTTACATGATGTGAATATATCTTTTTGTCATCAGAAAATTCAAGTTGAATTGGGCCATTCTCTTCCTCTTGGGTCATACTTGTTGAAACCTGTACAAAGAATTCTAAAATATCACCTTCTGCTGCAGGTGAGCACCAAAAATTGTAACTACCAAACACCTTTCCTTGAATACTTCATGTGAGGAAACCTCTGCCAGGGAGAAGATCCAGGGTTTTTTAAGAAGCGGTGCACAGTTTAGAAAGGACACAACTAACGGGTGATGAACTGCTGCAAATACAAATGATTCAGCAGATTTTCTATAACTGCAATGTTTTAGAAAAAAAAACTGCTGTTCAGCTCAGGGAGTGGGGGGGGGGGGGGTGTGGACCCCCAGCACCCCTTCCCTAGATGCACCCCAGTATACCATGTGGCCACCTGAGGGCAGAGCAAAGTGACTCTGAAGAGAGGCACCTGTTATGGTGAGGTGGTCAAAACATTTCTGTTGGACAGAAATCAAGCTAAAGCAGTGCTTGTAATCTAAATTTGTGCACTTTCATTTCGTCAGGATATTCAAAAGCACTTTGACAAAGAAAATGATCCAGAAGGTTATGATGTGATATCAGTAAGTATCATAGTCACTTGATGATGACAGCTTTTCAAAATTACCTTCCCCACTGATTAGCTCTTCCGAGATCTGATTAGTAATTCTTCTTTTTTTGGAAGCTAAAATTTGTCCTTATAAATTGCATAAGAGAAGTTTGGTGTTGCATCAATTGGATAACTGGACGAGTGCTAGTTATGACTTGAAGAAACCTTCCTAGTACTATACAGTCACGTGACTGTTCTTTCTGTGAATTTTATCCACAGGATGCCCTATCCACCATGACTGGAGTAGCTCACCACATTAATGAGATGAAACGACAGCATGAAGTAGCAGTACATGTGCAGGTAGAGATCAAGGGACTTGTTTTTATTCCATATGATCTTACATTAACTTATGATATTCTAAGTGATGGGTTTGCTTCAAGAAAAATCATTTTAAAATAATAATCCTCTAACCAGCAAGGAGTTATATTTATGATCAATTAAAGATATGGTGCAATATTAAAATTACAACCCATACATGACAAGGTTGTGTGTTCTCATTGTATTCTGACTCATTTCAACACTCACAGCAGTTAACCCTTGTGGTAATGATACTTCTTTAGCTTGCAATGTGTAGCATCTACTTATTTATTACTAATACCTGCCAAGACTAGCTAATGCTATATGTGGGTTGTGTAAATTTGCTTCTAATGTTCTATAAAATAATAATAAACAAACAAACAAACAAACAAACAAACCCTTTCGCTCCCAAGATCTCATTAGAATTCTCTTTACTGTCTGCCATACAATTCTTATGATGTTAGTTTGGAGAATTTCGTATTGGATCAACTAATAATTCCCTCATTGATCTTCTTCTTTATTCTCCTCACCTGTCTGCTTGATGTTGTATTGATATTGCAAGGAGAAATTATGTTTTGGTTATTTACTCATAGGAGTTAAAAGGTTTAGGGATTGAGGCAGATACAGACACATGATGCTTTGCAGTTCCTTAAATATTTTAAAACTTTAAGTTCTTTCCTTGCTGTAAGAGCGAGCTTAGAGAGAACTGAAATTCAGCCTAAGGCATAAAGCCAGTGAATTGATGTTGCATTTCAATGGTCCATTGTATTTGGAACTATTTTGACTATTGTACTTAACATTGGTCTCTTTTATTTGACCTTCCAATTTAGGAATGAAAAATTAGAGTTGTTTGATCATGTGGCTACAAGTTTTGCAGGACCTTTCTATACTTTATTAGGTTCCTAGCTATGCTAAAAACTGGAACAGAAAATATCTTAAGGGGTGTAGAGATCTTTGACTTTTTAGTCAGTTTGGTTCAAGTTTTGATTATAGTTAATGTAATTATGAGCAGTATCGAGGTTATATTGTAGAATTATTGTAAATTTGGTAATTTGTCTAATTACAGGAAATTCAAAGTCAGATGTGTGACTTCGAGGTAAGTGTGAAGAGTTATATTAAATTTGTTGTGACTGCAGTTTATCTCTTGTTACCAAATGCAGTAATGTTCAGTCTAAACCTGACTGCAGTAGGCTGTGATTGATGAACTTTTATTGCAAAATCATTTAATGTATTGTCAGTTGCTTTTTTCCTATATTGTCAATTGCTTGTGATTGAGATCACTTATGACCTTTTTCTTTTTCTTCTGTTACACTTTTGCTACTGCAGGGTCCTGATCTTACCACATACGGTAGTCTAGTTTTAGAGGTAAGAACCATCTATATTTGTTTTAATCTTACAAGATAATTAATTTGCTTTGGTTTACCATTTTATTATAAAGAAAAAAGTCAATGAGTTTGCACCCCCCTCTTTTACCATTTCCCATTCCCCTGACTAGTTGAATTGGCCAGCAGAGAGGGTTATCTTTTTTTTTTCCTATTGCACACACCAGGCACCTTGTTTTTGTTTGCTTTTTCTTTTATTTGATTCCTCTTTTTTGTTTGTTTATTCTGTTTGTTGTTTTTTTTTGGAAGGAAGTCTTCTATAACTTACAGCCAGTGACTTTCAGTGAATGAAAATTCTTAAAATAATACAACACAATAAGACCTCATAACAACTTTATTCTTTTTCTCAGGACACCTTTCGAATGCATGGGACCAGAACGGATAGATATCTTTTTCTCTTTGAGCAAATCCTTCTCATCACAAAACGGAAAGAAAATGGCTACTCTTGTAAAGCTACACTCATGGTAAGAGACCTTACTACCATACAATGCTTCCTGGATCGTTGTTACAAACGTAGATACACGTCTTCTCCGGTTTATTTTGCTTAGATAAGTCTGATATAGGTATCTTCAAAAACTTAAGCGCTTGGGAACATCATCCATTGCACCACTCCCTTCCCAGGATTAACTCTGCTACCCGTAGGCTTAGGCAAGTTAAGCCAATATATCCGCTTTGCAATACTGAGCGTTTTAAAAATTATTTTATCAATAGACTTAGTTTTAAGCATAACTTAACTGTAAGTAATTAATACATATTTTAGCCCATTACTCTATATATGTAACACTTGATATGTATTTTATCAGTGAAATAAAGACTATTTACTTTACTTTACGTTACTTTTGACAACTTTGTTTGAGCAAGTTCAAAGGGAGATCAAAAGTGAAATCAGTGAAACTTCTTAAAGCACCCCTATTCACAAAAAGGTTTCTTGTAATGATGCCAGAAATCCCTTGTAGGGTCCTATGTCTAAAGAGACAGTACTGGCAGTTCAAACGGATTAGATCAAATGTACTCCCTGTAATTTTTTTTTGTAGTTTTTGAATTCTTTTTTTTTTTTTTTTTTTCTTCTTTCTTTCTTGAGAAAGTAAGATTTTAAAAGTGTTGTATTCTTTGTATCAATTAAACATCGTAACAGTCTGGCCCCGGTTGTTTGAAGGATAGATAACGTTACAATGTATCCACTGCATAAATCTCTATCTGGTGGATATCGCCGTACGTTTTGTTAACACTTGTCCCCTGGATACCTTTTTATCTAGCCCTACCCCTTATCTAGGATACCATATCGAGATATTTTGTTATGCGTACGAAGTATCTTGATTATGGGGAAAGTGTAATTTCTACTCATCATCTGGGAATGAATGGGTTAATAACTAACTGTGAGCTGATTTAAAAAAGCGCAGTAACTCCTTAACTTATCTGTTTTTTCTTCTTCAATTTCTTGCCAGCTGTCGAACATGATGATGTTGGAATCAGTACCCAAGGAACCGCTAGCATTCCAGATAATACGATTTGATAACCAGAAAATAACCTACACGTTTTTGGTAAGTTAGATCGTGTCGCTAGTGATAAAAGATTGCTTTCTGATTCATCACAACACTGGTTTAGTACAGACCACAAAAAAATGACCAGCTCCTGGTTGACTGATTAACTCATGCAATTACACCGGTGTCGCAGAGGCCGCGAGTTCAAATCCCTGACAGGCCTGGATTTTATTCAAGCTTTATTTTCAGTACTGCGTAAGTTATGTCCATTACTGCGAAGATCGCTCTCATTTATAAATCCGCAATCCAAATATATGAAATTCAGTCATTCACAGTCAATGCATTCTGATTGGTTTGAAAAACTTTTGCGTTTGTAAATGGCTTTCAGTTATTTTTAGCTACTCAATTCTGTTTTTCCTTTCGTAATAGGCGAGGAACAAAGATCAGAAACGTCAGTGGATGTTAGAGTTGAAGAGACTGATTGTCGATAGTCTATCTGCACAAGTTCCCACCAAGGTCAGTTTACTTTGCTGTTAGATATTTGATTGGCAAGCTGCCACATGGCTGCCATGTGTCGCGATATTGTTGGAGCAAAAATTCTTCAAGGTCAATGTAGCTGTTTTGTATGGAATGTACTCTCTATCATTTTTGGAATCTCAGGATTCATCGATTGCTATCTTTTTCAAAATTCTTATTATTATGCATAAAAGCCTTTTTTTCCCTTCAGGCTAAAAATCTCATTCTTGGAAAGAAAAGTGTCGGGGAAACAAAAGAATTAGGTAAGATGATGGCTTCCTTACAAAACAATCCCCATGTACAGGTCAGTGCAATGCATTTCAGTGACTGGTTTCAGGGGCCTCATTATTATATTGGCACTGCAAGACGCACGTTCTTACGCCCGTGGGAAGTATTGAGCGAATCGGGGAAATAAATGGTTTGCCGGGAGTCTGGCACTGACAATTAGTGCTAAACCCCTTTGCAGACCTCTCGCCGACCCGCGTTGCTCAAGGCCTTACACTTGCCCGCGAGCCGAGAAATGTTCGTGCTAAAGCACTGATAACGAGGGCCTGCTTGCAGACTGAAGTTGTGATAAGTCGGCCAGAATTCGAGTGAATTTGAATGGAACTCTTCCCCTTTTTTAAGTTTCTTTTTTAATTCTTTTTCAAAACAGTCGATGTGTGGACGTTTTTCTTTTTTTCATTTTGTTTCATTTTTTTCAAAACGTCATTTTCAGTTTTCCAAACGGCGTTTTATTTATCGCTATCAGTTTTGCCAAGGTATTAAACTTGGGGTAAATCACTATTTCCTTATGTGGCAGAAACTCCAGATACTGAAGGGAAGAAAAGATCTTCATCTATCGACAGCAAAGTAAATAGAGGGGCGCAACTTAAAGGTATCTTAATGTAGACAGGACCAACACGAAGGTTCTTAAAAGTGCTGCCTTTGCTATGACATTCGCAAATGCCTGATATTCGCAAATGCTATGACATTCTATTCCAATAAGGACGATAAGCCTGAAGCTTCTCTGCACTAGTTGGCTGGAAACGTTAAAGAACCCACGCACTTCTCGCAAAGAGTATGGAAGGCCCCTTTCAAACCAGCTTTCAGCTTAACCAGGACAGCTGTCTAAATATTGCAAATGTATACGTACATACAACTCCCGAAGCGCGGGAACATGTTGACAAAATCTCGACATAACTACAGAAATAAAACAGTAATACGACCGAAATAAGTAAATGCTCTTTAATAACTTAAAGATGCCTTTTGGCTAACCTATAGATGTTGTGAATTTTAAGTGATGAAATTAAAATACCTTTAAAATCCTAAAGCCGTAATGTAAGTAATTACTTGTACAATATGATAATAGAGGCTAAATTTGTATAAACCAAGTAACTAACCAGAGTTTATGAACTTGCCACTCCGTGACTAACTTGTTTAGTTCTCATTGAACGATGTTTCAGTCATTTACTGTTGTTGCTGATTTGATAGAAGTTAATAACAAATTATTAGTAACAACGATTAGACTCGCTATCCTTTCTTCAGAGACGAACAATTCTTATCTTTGTGGTATAGTTACAGCTGATCACGTGGACGTAAAACTCCAGTGTACATCGTGTTAAACTATTCACCAACCTCCCCTTCAAAGTAAGTATAAACAATGACTTCGCGCCAAACCTTAGGAGATTGGATTAAATAGTCAATAGGAACGATTACCACGGGCTGTACAATACCTTTGCAAAAGAAACTTTAAACTTTGGGTCGCTTGAATAAGAGTTTGCGATTTTTTCTAAGGCACATAAAGGTATTAGGTGAATCTAAATAACCATCATATTGACAGGAAAAGTTTGGTTACCTTCAGAAGTTTACCACACGTCTACAAGTGTGGCTCCAGTAAAGGTAACAACATTTTATTGAATTTTTGAAGTTAATTAAAAAAAAAAATTGAAATAATTAACTTAAAATTTATAGTTCTAAATTGATACTGTTAAACGATAAAAAGTCATACTTGAAAATTAACGGTTATCATAAAGTTACGAATTCTGGTTAATCCTGGTTAAACGTGAAACAGTTACTAAGACAATTAAATTGTAAACTGTTCCCCAGCAGGAATTGGCATTCACCTAAATTTTCGCGAATGAACTTTCGAAGTTCTGCAAGAGCGTCGATCATTTACACCTTTCGGCTAACTTTGGTTCTGTTTACGTTCTTTAAAAGGGTCTTCTGGATTTACAGGAATGAAGCGGGTATGTTTTGAGTTAAATTCTTAGATAACAGCTATCCACCTCAGTGTCGGTGGCTATTGGTAGATATTTACCAAGCTGCGAAGCGGCAAGGTTAATAACCATCGCTAAGTATTATCTTTGTTACTTAATTAACAATTGTTTATCCAAGTAAAGGTGAAAAGCACTATTCACATGTGCGATATATACCATAAAAAAACTTTTTTTACTGTAAATTGTCGTTTTTCTAGACGAAGAGGAGAGTCCTATCTACACAAGGAATTGTTGTGTTGATGTTTTACACTTTATTTCTCATAAAACGTGTGAACGGAGAGTAAAAAATTTACGTGTTCGTAAACTGATTAAAAACATTTTGCACTTTTTGTAGGAAAAAGTAAGCATAAAATCAGATGACGAGAGCGAACCCAGATCTCCATCAGAAGCGTACTCATCGGATGATGATAAGGTAGAGATCTTGCACATGAACTTTATTTGTTTGTCATCTGCTTTCCGTTTTAACTTCTTCTATCTTGAGCCCTCCTTGTTATTTCGTGAATAGATGTTGTCCCTTCAGTGTTTTTCTATTTTGGGGACTGATATTTTGTTGCGCCCTTCACGATGGAAGTAGGTTTGAACTTAGCGAAATGAGGTGACGCTCCTCCTTTAAAACAGGCCTTTCACGACGTTCTTGATGCGCTGGTCGGTTGTGGCCGAAATAAGGCAAATGGTTTGCGAAAAAGATCCCGTAGCCACATTCAGATTTTACTTTTGTTTGTATCTTGAATTAATTATGGTCTTACTTTTTTTTTTTTATTAAAGAAACCTCTCCGATCGCATTCATCCGTTAGTGACAGGGAAGAAAGCTTAGACGAATGCGAAGAGCCGGTGGAGGAAAAGCGGCGGAACTCTGATCACAGGGTTTCAACTCCAATAAACGAAAGTAGTGAAGATGATGCAGAGGTAAGGGTAACTTTAAAGAAGAGTCTCCAGTTGCCGTACTTTAAGGTCTTTAGAAGGAATTTCAGCAGCATGGGTCATATTCGCGCGCATTAATTGAATTTGGGAGAATGAATGATTCTTTTCCTCCGACAGAGGATCAATTTTTCATATCAAATATGGGTTCCAGAGACCTCCATTAGTAGTTTTCGACGTTTGGAAGGGGCAGAATGGAAGCTGTATTGGTTTCCTGTTCTGTAAATCTTTTCGAGCTGAAAGAAAATAATTGAGAAAAATTTTTGTACCAACATCAGGCACTTGCGCCTAAAGCGTATCATCCAAACGCGAACGTATTTCATCAATTATGGGAGCGATGTTTTTCAAGTTGCAACTTTCCATTCTGATAAACTTTAAAAGCTTAACGAAAGGCCATAAATCACGAACGCGAAATACATGAACAATTTATGTGGCGGAAAATCATTCTGAAACGTTACTTGTCATTTGTAAACATTCCACTCGTTCATATTTGGAAAGATCTTGTGATATGATTGTGGCATACAGCTCGGAGAAACTATAATTCTTGAATCCCCCACTGACTCCATACGCCCATTATTCACACATTTATCATTTTTAAGTTACGAGAGTTCGTTAAATACATGACAAATAATCGTAACAGAATCATTAAAAAACAGTTACAACACAAACTCCTTCTCCATTCTCTCTTTGTAGGAAAAGGTTCTTAATCATGAAGCACCTGAAGCGCAGCCAAGAACATACTCAGTACAAGACTCTCGAGGGGAAGTGGTAGGAACAACAGCTACTGAAGGAGTCGGCTTTGTGTCTCAGATTAAGAATGACCAACAAAGTGAGGCCGAGGTAACCAATACAACGCGCGAAGGCTTTACCGCGTCAAGCGGAATAAGGCAACGCTCCAGTAGCCTCTCCAGCTGCGATTCTGTCAAAGAGGCACGTAACAGAAAGAGTGTGACTAGAAATGGATCTTTTAACAACAAGGCCTCTTGTGAAGTCGGTAGCTTTGCGCACGCGTCCTGTGATAGCCCAAGCCAAATCAGGCGGTCTTCAAGCGGCGTCCGACTATTGGAAGCTCGTCGAAGCCTTGAAAAATCTTCGTCTGCTCTAGACTTGCGTGACGTGGACGAAGACTCAGCGTCAGCGTTTAGCCATGGCGACATAGAGAATTTCATGGAGTATTCCGCAATACAGACTACTGTGAGAAAAGTAAGTCGAGCGTTCAGTGGCTCTTCTCCTCCACCCGACAAAACCTCCCCAAGCGAGATCCAGATGCGTACTGCGCAGACACGCTACATTGTGGAATCTCGAAATGCTCCGGATAAAGACTCTTCTGTCTCGAGCTCAGACTCCACACAACAAAACTTGGAAGAGCTACTTGC
Source organism: Stylophora pistillata (assembly GCF_964205215.1). Classification (NCBI taxonomy): domain Eukaryota; kingdom Metazoa; phylum Cnidaria; class Anthozoa; order Scleractinia; family Pocilloporidae; genus Stylophora; species Stylophora pistillata. The sequence continues at coordinate 8,865,580 of NC_142532.1, forward strand.
CTCTATTGACCGCGACCTGGATGAGACACGTCGTACAATTTCTTGCGCACAACTGTTAGAATCTGCTCTTCTTATTAAGAATGACGGCAGACCGCTGAACACTGAGACTGAGTTCACCAACAGTCTTACGCGTAAAAGGCGTCCTCGAATTATCGACTTTACAACTGAAAAGACTGAGCCCCAGTTGGATAAATCTAGGAGTTGTTTTTCTGACGAGCGGAATGGAGAGAGAGAACAATCTGAGCACGTAAATTGTCTGCGAGGTGAAGCATTCACGAACACTACAGTTTATTCCGAACAGGAAAGAGAGTGTAACTCCTCAGGAGAAAAAAATGGTAAAGACAAGCAAGAGTTGTCAATTTCTAACGAGATTGAACAATCACAGGCTTTTGCTCTTTCTGCTGGTTCAGAACCACAGGGCGACCAAGTCGACGAACCTTCTCAAGCAGTGGATCAAAACCAACCGCAAAAACGCGTTTTTGAACTGTTCGCCGATAGTAAAAGCGAAAAGCCATCAACAGCAATCGAAGAGGACGTTTTCGAGGAAACTGCCACACACGTCATTACGCCCAAAAAATCTAGCTTGCCGAGTGTTCACAAGATGGCGAGACAGTATTCTCGGAAAGTCGCCGAGAAACAAACAGTAGAGAATATACGCACGCGTGCGCGAAATAAAGTACGTGACAAGATAGATTCGAACACAGCGGTCAGTGATACGAAAGACAATACAGACCATACTCCTAAGATAAAAATTGAAAAGGTAACAAAGGTTTCATTCACTAGTACTCCGATCGAAAGTTACAAGCTCGTAAGGCGTCGAAGAAGGCGTTCGGGATCTTCTCGACATCGCTCGGACGATTTGCGGCGCCTGAGTTGGTCGGTCGAGAAAGTAAAACCAGAATCGGAGGAACCGCGCAAGACGAGACCCAAAAGTGTGTACGATATGGAGGCCTTGGAGGCTACACTGACAGAAAATATGGAACAGATCGAAGAGGGTCTGGAACCCATGTTAATCGAGGGATTGGAAAAGGATGATGTGGTCGTTAGAGGACTAGTGCAGCACTTAGTTAATAAGTTTAACTCTCACAAATAGACACGTTCTGATCAAAGAACTCTTATAAGGTTGTCCAGTCCGAGATAACATCTTCTTGCATAAACGTTACACGGTGATTTTGAGTCCATGTCCCAAATCATAGCCACGAACAAGAAGTAGAGTTTTTTCACGAAAATGCTCAAGTGCTACTCTTGTTCTGATAGTTATTATTGTTGGGTATTTTTCCGTGCTATTTATGACGTCGAGAGCGTCTGGGATTTGAAGGACACATTCGAGATAATAACACGTTTGCGGAGTTAGAGGTTAATCTGGTGTAATGTTATGAGTGGGAAATGTTTATTGTTATTGCTAATAAGGACATTTTTTCTCACTAGTGGTACTTCAACTAGTGAGAAGTTGGCTATAAACAGACCTCTCTAGACCTGTCTTTTACTTTCGAGAAAGTAATGACTTCTGTTTGTCTCCTTTAAAGTTCTGCAAAGGATTAGTAGTGAAAATTTTTTTCTTTGTTTCGTATTTCAAACATGTTGCAGACAGTTGTTTCAATGTAACAAAGTACATTTGGGGTTAATTATCGTTCAGAGTTATGGTCAATGCTCTGAGAAGTTGTTTTTGTATCCAGTTAACTTTGTCATGAAACAAGTTCTATGCGCTGTCACGTTGTGAATATAATGTGCAATGCTGGCGTTGCAGAGACATTATCGATATAGCTGTACAGTTTCGACATGTATCTATTTAATATCGCCGTGCCAACCTAGTACCCAGGTTCGACTCTCTCAGAACGAAACACACATGAGGAAGCACCTGGGAACAAGGCTGGATCGTAAGTAAAGTGCAGAAAGTTTTTCCTACGTGATCAATGGCCAAATTTGTAACTGAAGTGAAAGAAAGAATGTGCATTTAAGTTCATCCCACTCATAACTAGTTTACCATTTGTTGAGCTACGAGAGAAATTATGAGGGATTTACAAATCTTTGCATATTCGATTTGTATTTTGAAAAATCCTGACAAACTTTTACGTTGGTTTTGGGAAAATACTTGAGTAGTTTAAATACCTTCGCTGTATAGTTATAGTTATTTATTAGTGAGAACTTCTTAGTGATAGCTTAATGATAGATTAATGAATTATGTCCGAAACAGTTTTGATTCCGCTGTAATCAGCTGGTGGAAATGTTTTCTGTCCCTCTGAACTATCCCCTTCTAAAGAAAATAACTGTTTTTGTACAAAGCGTTTCTAATAATTTAATCATCTTCCATTTCCATGGTATTTTATTTGTAAATTGCTCTGTTGATGACGATTTGTAATAAAGCCAAATTTACGATTGTCACGTAGAATCCATTGCACTTTAATTTTTTTTTTAATTTTCCTTCTCGAAGTAATCCTGTGTTCCCTCTAATCCTATATTCCCACTGATCCTATGTTTCCACTGATCTTATGTTCCCACTGAGCCTTTGTTCCTGTTCCCACTGACCCTATGTTCCCACTGATCCTATGTTCCCACTGAGCCTACGTTTCAACTGATCCTATATTCCCACTGACCCTATATTCCTAATGATTTTATGTCCCCACTCATCCTATCTTTCCACTAATCCTATATTCCCAATGATCCTAGGTTTCCATTACTTCTATATTTCCACTGATCCGATGTCCTCACTGATCTTATGTTCCCACTGACCCTATGTTCCCACTGATCCTATGTTCCCACTGATCCTATATTCCCACTGACCCTATGTTCCCACTGATCCTATATTCCCACTGATCTTATGTTCCCACTGATCCTATATTCCCACTGATCGAATGTTCCCATTGATACCATATTCCCACTGATCGTATGTTCCCACTGATCTTATGTTCCCACTGATCCTATATTCCGACTGATCCTATATTCCCACTGATCGTATGTTCCCACTGATCTTATGTTCCCACTGATCCCATATTCCGACTGATCCTATATTCCCACTGATCATATGTTCCCACCGATCTTATGTTCCCACTGATCTTATGTTCCGACTGATCCTATAATCCCACTGATCGTATGTTCCCACTGATCGTATGTTCCCACTGATCCTAGGTTCCCACTGGTCCTTTGTTCCTACTGATCCTATATTCCCACTGATTTTATGTCCCCACTAATCCTATCTTTGCACTAATTCTATGTTCTCATTGATCCTATTTTCGCATTGATTGGGTTTCTACACATCCTATGTTCCTGCTGGTATTATGTTCCCACCGATCCTATATTCCAAGTGATTTTATATCCCCACTGATCCTATATCCCTGCAGATACCATATTTCCACTGATCCTATGTTCCCATTGATCCTATGTTCTTATTGATCCTATGTTCTCACTGGTCTTATGTTCGCATTGATTCTATAGTCCCACTGATCTGATTTTCTCACTTATCCTACGTTCACATTTATCCTATATACCCACTGATCCGATTTTCCCATTGATCCTATGTTCCCATTGATTCTATGTTCCCATAGATCCTACCTTATTATAGGAAATTAACAATGCATGTAATTAACGCGAATTTTTGAAATTCGCGTTAATTTTATGTATCTTAAATTACCTCATTGTTAATTAAAATGACGTTAATTAAAAGCATCGTTATTTAAAGACACCTTTATTATAAGCAAAGCCACAATTCCTCTACGTCACCGTCAGAGTCGGTTGACGCATCATCCTTTAATATTAAGTTCAAAATGTCCTTAGATTCATCAGCACTTCTTCAACTTTCTTGCACAAAATGTCTATCGCATTTTTGTCATCTCATTTCATTTCTTATGTTTTTTACCGGAAATAGAGAGCAAATTTTGTTGTTGGCCGTTGTTGTTTTCTGACGAAATGAGTGCGAAAAATATTAAATTCACGTCTTAATTATGCAACATACCGTACGGAAATTCGCGTTAATTAAATGTATGTAAGCATAACTTTTGGAAAATTCGCGTAAATTTTCTTCGCGTTATTAACATGCTTCGTTATATTCCTATAATAAGGTATATTCCCACTGATCCTATGTTTCCATTGATCCTATATTCCCACTCAGCGTACGTTCGCTTGATGCTATATTCCCACCGATCCAATTTTACCATTGATCCTTTGTTTCCATGCACTTATCCCATGTTCCCAAGGATCTTATTATCCCACGGAGGGCATTAGCATTTTGCGGTTTGGGGAAGTTTTAAAGTTTTTTGAACCTCCTTTTTTAAGTTCTGTAGAAACAAACTGCGTTACAAATCAACTGAAATGTTTGGAATATTCTAATCCGGATAAAAAGTTCAGGCGAAATCTTTGCGTTGCTGTTTATCGAAATAAATGGATGGGAATCATTAATTTTTGCTCTTTCAACATTTCTACTAAATGAATCCCTTCTTCCTGACCCCTCATTGTAATGACAAGCAAATAAGTCACTGCTGGTACCAATTCAAAAAGTTTATTCTTCTCCCTACAAAAGTTGTAGTTTATTTGCTGTAGTAACGTGTGGTTTGTTGTTATCTCGCTTTACAGTCTTAATAAAATTTGTTACCTATAGTCGAATTCTCTTGTCGAATGGATTTCCCAGTTTCTTGTTTTCAATTTACAAAGAAAGTTTAATTCTAAGTGACTAGCAATGATTGACTCAGAGTACTTCTCTTCTCGCTCCCCACAAATAACAAAATCAAAGACAAAACAAAGCAAATTTGCAGAATTTAGATTTCAAACTGAATGAAAATAAACATCAAGTTAAAGAATCAAAATATCTTCTTTAGTGCTTTTTCATTGTTAGTATGCCTGAGTCCTTTGTTACGACGATTTTCTTTTCAAAATGAAAAAGTCTAAAACGTCACTCACGTAAACTCCTTTAGCAGTTTACCCCAGGAAAATAAAAATAGACATTTGTCCTTGCAGAGAAGAACTGTGCTTTTACTCTTAAAAAGGTATATTTCAGTTCTTTGTTTAAGTAAATAGCGCCATCACAGCCGAGCGTCACTTAGATCATACATATTAATATTAATACATATTAATATTAATACATATTAATTACTTCACCTACTAACCTTTCTCCAATTATTCTGTAAAGGATGCAAAAGTGTTGCGTAAGTTTCTCAAATCGGTATATTAAGAAAAATTACCAAACTAGCACAGAGCATGGTGTTCGACAGAATAAGGAATCAAACGAAAGCGAGGCAATCGTTTATGAGGCCGTTACGACTACTGCATCTTGCATTCTGTCTGATCGCCTGTCGGTTTAAATGCCGCTTCTCCCAAAGCCGGCTGTCTCAGACTCCTCACCTTTTCTGCCGAGGCACCTGAAAAGCAGGAAAATGATAGGTGAATGTGTGGTGGACCGCGCTTGATATGCTTAGATACGAGCCAAGAGACGGAGTCTAATGCACGAGGGTGAGGCTCACTAGTTAACTATCCGGGAAAAATAAAAACAAAACAAGCAAACAAACAAACGACGTCAACAATGGGCGTAAACTTCTACAAACACACTCAGTTATTGAATCTATTCACGCTCCGTTCTCTTTTAAATTTTATAATTCCATAACTTTACATAACCTTCTCTACTTTTTTCGTGTTTTCGACGATTAACTATCGAGAAGGTAGTGTCAATATAACGTGAAACAGTTCATTGAATAACAGTTTTTCCCGTCTCCGTATTTTGATGAATATCCCTCCAAATCATTTACCATGAATTTCTATGACCCGTACTCTTAATTTCCAGGTCTTTCCAAGCCTGAAAAGTGGTATCAAAGAATTCCGTGATTTTCCGAGTTTTCTATGATTCGTGCAAACTCTTGATCGCAGAACACTCTTTTTGTCCGAGGGAATTAAGCTTTGCCGTCGGAAAACTGTCTGCGAACAAACAACTGAGCATATTTTGGCCACAAATGGGGACTATTGAAGATACTTTTCTTACTAGGCATCTTTTGATTGTTCTGTCTTAGCAAGCGACTCCTCCCAGGTCTGGGGATCTTTGACATTGGATCCTGCGGTATACTTAAAGACTTTGTCTTCCGTGGCGACAGGGGCAGCTCCGGAGGGCTAAACTGTCTCATTGAGGGCATACGAGTGGACTCAGGATTTTCCGTCTGGAAAATGAGAGAGGATCAAAAGGGGATGTAAACTTCATGCTTTACGAGAATCAGGGCACACTTTTAACGTTTCATATCTTTATATGAAAACAGAAGCAAACCTGGCTAAATGACTCGTTTAAATGACTGCTGAAAATCAAGCGATACCCCGATGGCTACCTCTCTTTGCTCCTTCTAAGACAGCCTTTCCTTGGTATACCACTTATACTTGATGCATGACTGTTTCGACGAGCATCACCAGTATTACTTACTCCGTCTTTTGCGAATGAAGGCTGAACAGCTTTCTTGACTGCACTGCGGGTTTTCAACCCCATGGTGGTAGTATGGCGGTCTGCCCCACTGCCGCTGGACACATGTCGTCTTTTGGCGGTTCTTGTATCGGTCGCTAGAGTAAAAGAGAACATTACGAAAACTATAGAGATAAAATGCTTCCGTGCGGGTTTAATTTGGAGTCTAACAAATTTAGTAGGTTTGTGAAAACCTAGACACCAGTTTTTCTTTATGACCTTTAGGCTTTACGTTGCAATTTTACCAAAAATGACCCTTCTCCAAACACAAGGAGCAGCAGAATAAAATCAATACATTTATAGAATACTTGCGACACTCAGCCACGAAACTTTGCTAATGGGCCTGTATTCACATTGTTTAGTATTAAAACGACACACACCTTGCTGGCTTGCCCTTTTCTTAGTATCGACAGTACCATTTGGTTTGGAAATTCCTCTTCTGTTAGCTTCAACATGCACATCCGTAGCTATTTCTTCAAGTGCCAGACTTTCATTCGAGGATAAGGTCTGAGGTTGTGTTCTTCTTGTTGTTGTTGAGGACATTTCTTGTGTGGCAGCTTCACGTGACGTGACGGTTGTAGGAGACTTGATAATCATGTTGGACAAGGATTTAGCAATTGGCGAAAGAGGAAAATCTCCCTTTACGAAATTCACTATTGAAGGCTTGGAGGAACTTGATCCATGTGAACTTTTTCCAGTACCAGCAGTGTCTGTACAAGGTGATGCAGTGTTCTTGTCCCGGCTGAGTTTTTCTAGCTCGTGTACGAGTTTCAGGTCGGTGGCGAAAGTTCTTCTCTGGTTTGCAAAGGTTTTCCATTCTTTGACTCCCTTTTCTGTTTGGTTAAACTGGTCTTTAACTTGCTTTAGCTCTTTACACTTATCCTCGAAATTCTTTTCCATCTTATCGAGTTTGTTTCTAAGAACTTCGTACGCAAACGTCAGTTCGTCTAATTTCGTATTCTTGTCTTTGATGGATTTTTCATTCTCTTTATCAGCAAGCTGCATAAATTTCTTCATTTCAGATAACTCTTTGTTCTTCTTCTCCAGACAGTTCTGCTCTTTTTCAAGAATTCTTGTTATTTCCGTGACAGTATTTGACAATTCTTTCTTTTCTTTCACTTCTTTTCGTAGCCTTTCCTCAAGTTCGCGGACTTTTTTCACGGATATTTCTAAATAAATTTTTTCCTGCCTCACAGAAGCCTCTTTCTCTTGTTCAAGACGACCCCTTTCTTCTCTCAGGTTTTCTACCTGATCCTTCATACAGTCACATTGTTGCTGCAGCCCTGTCACAACCTGAGCCGATTTACTGAGCTTCTCCTCTAAAGCGGCCACTGTCATTGCTAACTTAGTTCTCTCTTCGATCAGGCCTAAAACTAGAGATTCCTTTGTTTGCAGTGTTTCCTCAAGTTTAGTTGATTCAGAACGCAGAAAATCAACTTTATTCAATAAATCTTCTTCTCTGTCTTCCCTCTCCAGTTTCTTTTCCTCTTGAATCCTTACTAAATCCTTCTGCAGTGAGGAGTTCACATCTTCAAGTTCTTTCATCCTTAATTCAAGCCCGCTGCATGTCTCCTTTAATTGACTTACAATTTGGCGCTCTTCGTTTAAATCGGAGAGGTACTGTTGAATTTTCCCGTAGCTATGACTCCCTAAATTCCACAGCTTCTTTTCTTCTTCAAATTCTCTGTCCCTTTCATCTGCTGCCTCGAGGAGTGCATTCTGTAAAGGCAAAAGGAAAAAGAAACAAAAAGAACTATGGTTAAGAAACACCAATCGGTAACACACACGGGACATATAAAAACCTTTCTATATCGGAAGGTGAGTAAGTAGGTAAGTAAGAAAGTAAGTAATTAAATAAAAGAGTAACGTTTGATAGCAGTAGGTAAAAACACTGATAACTCGCGGCCCTTATAACACTATTATAAAGACCTAAGAAATCGGTACTATATCAAATCAAAAGCTATATACATCACTAGTCAAAAACTAATATCATATCAATTCTTAAAAAACACAAAAAGCTTTTCATGTATCCCGGTTAGCTCAATGGATAGAGCGCTGGACTGTTGTGCGGGAGGTCGAGGGTTCGAGCCCCGGCCGGACCAACACTCGGGGTCTTAAAATAATTGAGAAGAATTTGCTACCTTTCTATAACATCAAGAAATGGTTAGATATACTAGTCTTCTCGGATAGGGACGAATAAATGGGAGTCCCATCTCCAGCAGGGTTGTGGTAGGAGACGTTAATTTCCGACACACGAGATTCTGTGTGATGGATGTCCTCCCTTGGGGTGGGATAGGTGGGATATTGGGCGCACTTAATTTGGAGCCTCGCTCTGTTGTGCGACCCTCACCATACTCTGGTGGAAGTGATTAAATAAATAATTAAAAAAGTTCATTTTGAGTCCTGAGGAATTTTTCAAATCATTTAAAAATTTCGTATGTAAACTGCGACTGAAACTAGCAACTGATGCTTTCTTTCTTACCTTGACTCACTAGTGTTCCCTTCCGTACTTGCCTTAATAATTTACATGAAAGAAAAACGCCCCTCTGATTGGCTGAAAACGAGCGCATTTTTCATGTGACACGAGTGCAAATTTCAAATAGCGAGCGCACTGTCAAAATTTCGCCTGTCCTGAATTTTCATGTAAGTGATTCATAAGTAAAAACATGTTTTATCGTACAGTTTGATGTGTATGGATAAGCACGTGTAAAATTTTTTCAAAGACTACAAATTCCACTCGCCCTACCGGCTCTTGTAACTTTGTTGTCTTTAAAAAATTCGCTCCTGCATATTAACGCCAAATTGCACTCGAAATCATAATATTACTTAAATTGACCGTAAAGTTCGTCCACCCTCAGTAAGTATTTTGGAAAAATCAAGTTTAACTTAGGATATCGCATCTCTCCGAATTTGTAATTAGTAATCTACCAGGAAAACTCGGTCACCTTTTCTTTTTGTATATTTTTAAGATCATGTTGCAACTGATGCAGTAGGGATTCCATTTCTTGTAGTTCTTTGTCTTTACAGGTTAATTTATGTTCTAGATTCGTGACCATGTTGTTAAACGTCTGTTCTTGTTGTAAGGCGAACTCTCTGGCTGCCTCCACAATCTTTTGTCTCTCATCTTCAAGCCACCGGTCTCTATCCTGTCTTTCTGCCCGGAGAACTGCCAGCTACAGGAACGATAAAAATACAATTGAGTTTGAACTCGTATGCACGAAGTCTAACACCATTGACAGTGACGCACTGCAGCCAAGAAGTGTCTACAAGGCACCTGACTTGAGATACTAACTGGTCTGTAACTTACTAAATTTGATCAGAAAAGTGTAATTTTGCCAAGGAGAAACCCAAGTAATTCCCACGGTCAATCAAAGCGTAGAAAAATGTTACAAGGAGCCAATTGACTCTTAAAGTAATTAAAGATAGTCTGAAACGCAACCTTGTTCCCAGGGTCCTCTGTCTTCCTTCCTCGAGAATCCTGGGAACGAAGTGTCTGAAACGCGGGAAAACGTTAATACTAAGGATGGGCCGATACGGCTATTTCTAATCGATAAGAAACCGAGTACGATATTTACTTTTTTCTTCGATATCGATACCGATACTATGACGTAATTGAAATATATGGTGAGTCACGTGATCTGAGTGACTAAACGAGACACTCTCGCACGGTTTTCTGTCCAGGTCTCTATAGTAGCATCAACAAGACAGTCAAGCATGTCAAAAATCTAATTCATTGGGACTCATTTTTAATTTTCTCGAGGAAATGAAGAAGACTGTAATGGTACAATCTTTCTACTTACTAATGATATTAAGCAATCTGCAACTTTCACTTGCATTCATGATCATATATAAGGCTACACTGAAAGGTTATCAGTTACTGCACTGGTCACTGATAATAACCAACCACGTGCCCAACTTATTATCAAATGGATCCTCCGCTTCAATACTCGATACATCAGAGACTTCCAGGCATACAGGACCATACAGAGTGCCATGCTTTAGAACTATTTAACCTTTCTCAGTGCTTTTCTCGCTCGAGGTTTTTCTTAAGTAAGCAAGCATAGTTTGCGACTCATTTTTGTTACTCCAGATATGTTCTTGTAATGCCTGGATTGTTGTGAGTTGTGATTTTGTTGCCATTGTACTGAGTGACTTTACATTAACAGTTAATAAAATCGGGTCCTACTTCACAGTGAAATGTTGTACTAGGGAATGGAAGAAACCGCCACTTTGACCGGTACACTGGGGCATATGCAATTGTCGTGAAGACAGAGAAGTAGTTGTGAACGATCAAGTAGACGACAACAAGTTTCAAATCAATCCTGTATTTAGGGAGTAAACATCTAACAAGAGCAATAGCTTAGCGAGCCGCCATGAAAACGCACTGCGACCATGTGTTTTCACGCGTGTGTTACACGAGACTAGTGGAGAATCGTAACCGCTGACCGCGTTCGCAACGATCACATAACAATGAACAATAAACAACAGTTTACGCGAGAAAGTGTCAAAATTATCAGTTTCTACTCTGAAGTCACTTCGACAGCAATTCTACATTGCACACAAATGTATACATGCACGATCTCGAGCCCGGAGTCTTTTCGGCAGCTTGTCAGCGGTTAGTTGCAGGAGATTTAAAGGGCGGGTAGGTCACGTGGAGTATCGATAGAATGGATACTCTTCGCTAGTATCGATATTTTTCGATCGCACCTCGGTATCGCTGGTATCGAATATTTGGTATCGGTATCGGCCCATCCCCAGTTAATACCTGAAGAGATAACGCAAAGACTTACCTCTCTTTCTGTTTCATTTGGAGCGTCCTTATTGCTTTCCACCAGTTCACACTGCGTAGCTACATCAGCCAGTCTACCCCCCAGAATTTTGTTTTCTTGCCCTGCAGTGTGTGGAAGGTCACAATTTAATATCATTTAGTCAAACATTTGTCATACGTGTACGTGCAGGTAGAGTAACTCAACAGGTACCAAGGGTAAAAATAATAAATGGCCTTCCTTTTACAATTTCTGAATAGAATATCGTAGAAATCAGTGTTAGAGAAAATTTGATTAATTTGAAACCTAAGATTTGCTCCATGGACAAACCTAGAAATGTAATCCCGGAAAATCTTCATGGCACAGCATATGTTAGAATATAAATATCAGTAACCTGTCACACTCACAGTACTACCCATAAGTATTTTAGCACCTGCTTCCAAGTCAAGTGCATGTGATGCCTGGAAATTACTTGCACTTGACAAACACGAGGTGCCTACAGTATACATAGGTATTACTGTATGAACAGTATATTAATTGTACATGATGTATGACTTACCCAGGGCATCTATGTTAGTGTTTGCCTCAACCAGCTGAGACTTAACTGTTGAGATCTCTGACAGTTTTATATTCATCTCTTTAATGTCCTCTTCCTTTTTTATGGAGGCACTTCGACATCTCACTTAATTCTTATAACTTCTCCTTCAGTTCCAAGTTCTTTGCTTAGTCTTTGCTTTTGAGTTGCAGAAGCTGGATCAATGACTTTAGTTTTTAACTCTTGTTCTACAGAGGAAGTAGAGGGTAAAGATACCTGAAAAGTTAGAGGACTAAAATAGCAGTTTACAAGCACACACTATGAATACAGGTACATACATGCATTTTAAAGAGATTTTATCCTAATTCTTACATATGAATGACTTTTTTTCTCCTACTATTCTCATTGATTGATTGAAGGGGGATGGTAAAAGTAAGCGAATTATTTATTTCAGCCATGAGTTTTTACTGAATCTAATTAAGGCAATATGCTTCGATAACTGTTCAAAGTCTGTAAAACAGTACATTATATTAGAGCATTCAGGATTGTCAGACAACCGGCACAACTGGTTCAATTTGCAGAATGGAAGCACAACATGTGTCACTTACTTTTGATAACAAACGGGTAACTCCAGATCTTTAAGGTTAAGCATTAACTGAGATAATGGCTGGATACCCCAACCTGAAATGTCTTTACCTCTACAACATTGCTGAACACAATGAAATAACAGTACTTTATCTAGAAGAAAAAGCAAAATACATGTATAGCTCTTAGAAAACTTAAAGTAAGTGTAAAACTTAAAGTAAGTGTAAAACTACTTAACTGGCATTCTGAGGATGATTGAATTAACTAGTTGAAATAAAAGAGAAAAGTGAGAGGAAAAGTCATCAGAAATCCCTTAGTACATAATTAAATTAAGAATGTTTGTATATTTGTTATTTATTGGCAACAGCTAGACAGGCTGGCCTAGTTCAGCATTTTAAAGCTGAACTGGGCCAGCCCATGCTAGTTTTTATAAATTGGGGTTGTACACATATAAACGGTGGTAAGGCCAAACCACTAAACTGGGAGCTACATTCCCTACTATTTGCAAGAAGTGTGTGGGTTCTTCAACATCCCTTGCCAACCAGCACAGAGAAGATGCGGGTAACAGAACCTACAGTTCATCATCCATCTCTGAGAAGAAAAGAATGTCTAACCATTTGCAGATGTCATTAGCAAAGGCAGCACATTTCCCCTCAGTTGTTTTAAGACCCCGACAGTTGGTCAGGTCTGGGACTTGAACCCTTTGTTTTCTCACTGACTGGACAATACAAATCAGTTTAAACACCTTTCAGGACCCCACCTATGAGCAAGTGGGCCTGCTTTGGCCAATTTCTGGCAAGAATAAACCATGTCAGTGTAAACATACACTGTATGTTTACTGCAATTCCCAAGGAAATAAAGCTAACAAAATTTTACCAGTATATGACTGTGAATATATGAATAACATATACGTGAACTGTGGATAATAGATGAGTACACAAGTAATCTTTGCAGCAATCATGATGTTCACTCTTGCTTTAATTTAGTTATCACCATGCAGTTTGCTTAAATGATATTTATATAGTATCCACATTTATTCATTCACTCATCACTTCATGTGTTTTTTTATGAACCAACAAAATGACCTGCTCCCAGTTGCTTTGTTATCTTAATTGGTAGAGCACTGTACTGGTATCGCAGAGGTCATGGGTTCAAATCTCATACAGGTCCAAATTTTTTTCAGGCATTATTTTCACTACTGCTTAAGTAGTGTTTGTTACCATCAAGATCACTTTTACAAACAAGTATAGTTTGCAAATATAGTTTATAAACCTTTAATTGTATTTTCATCCTACCTCATTGTTAACCTTTACAGAATTAGCTTTCAGTTCAAGCAATTCTTTTTCAATTTCCCAGTGCTGTGCTTTCTCCTTTTGAAGGTTTGCTTCTATTTCCTTTAAGTTGTTTTCCTGATTAGAATGCCACTCAAGTTTGGTTCTTCTCCCAGTCTTTTCAGTTGACTTTCCAAAGCTCCTACTCTTAATTTCTCTATGACGTTTAAAGGGATGAGCAGTTTCTGTCAGTGCTATATTCTACATTACATTAAATAGTTTCCTTTTAAATTACAGGTCAGTTCTTGGGTAAAGATTGTATTATAATAATTTTGTATAACCCTGCTAATCTGAACTGCCAGGCAAAACAAAAAAGACAGTGTAGGATACCCCTGAGTTCAAGTTAGCTTGTCACAAAATAATGACTGAGACAACATACTTTAGGAGATTAATGTTCACATGGGCAGAACATTTGAGTTCACTGAGTCCAAGTTAGAGAGGTTGTAACCCAAAAATATCCTGCGAGCAGAGCCTTTTTAACCTGTCCTCGAATCGAAAAGGGAAAAAGGCTCTGCCAACATCCTGTTGTTGCTCATTTGAACATGCACGGCGGTTGCCTAGAAACTGATCCTTTTCCAGACCCCTTGAACTATTGTGGGCGCAGATTTGGTCATCTGTGTACATGAAAAACAAAGGCGTGCGCACCAAAACTGGTTTGATTGGAGGTAAAACTGGCTTGACTAACCCGGAGATTTGGGCTTTTGGAATTTCAAAGCAACGACAGGAAGTCGGCAGAGCCTTTTCCCTTGTAGGATTAAAAAGAAGAAAAGAAGAAAAGGCTCTGCTCGCAGGGTAACACAAAAAAAGAGAAAAGGCTAACTTTAATAAGAATTTGTATTATAATAATTTTGTATAACCCTGCTAATCTGAACTGCCAGGCAAAACAAAAAAGACAGTGTAGGGTACCCCTGAGTTCAAGTTAGCTTTATGCAATTAATTTTTAAATGTAGAGTTTAGGGCAAAGACATTTTCTGCAAACTGGCGTACTGTTTGTGATTGCGATGAAATGTGACTGTCAGTGCAGTTATATTTCTCAACCATGAAGTATAAATCTCTAACTGTGAATTATGCAGCCTGGATCACCCTTGAATGATAGATAGCAACAGTACACTCTCACTTAAAATGATATACCTGCACCCCCTACACGTACAGACAGTTTAAGAACGGTAATTATGTTTTAAAATCTATTGATTGTCACTATCACGGGCTTAATCATCAGGTTAGGCTCTATGATGGACAATCAATAGCAGTCCTAAAGATGTCTGTCTTAGATGGAAATGTCTATCATGGTTAAAAAAATTAAGAAGGTATAAATTTTCTGTTGTTACAGATAGTCTCTTGAATTTCAGCACAAATATTTCAGAAGCACTAGGGAAACACTAAGCTCAGCTATATGGGTCTTTTCCTCTCTGAAATAAACTGATTTAGCCGTATGACTTTTATTTCAAAACTTGATGGCCACTACAAACGATTAACTCCCTGCATTAAACTGTCCTTCACAAAGACACCAGAAGTGGATTGGAAATATTAACACAACAACAAAAACAGTGCACTAAAAACAGAATTTAAGTTTGTTGTTTAAGCAATTTTCAAGGGAAACCGTCTGGAGTAAGGACTGCAACATTTCAAATGATGCAGACACGTGCATGCATGCCGTGCAAAGCAGATCTTACCGGCGAGTTGTCTCTGCAGTTGGTTACATGTACTTGCCTCTTGATTTGGTCAAATCCACCTTCTGTTTTTCAAAACTTTCCACAAGTTTGGGGTTTTGATCGTGCTGCAATTGATCCAAAACAAAATCCCGCCATAAATCGAAAACTCAGTATCGTTGTTCGATCAGTCGATGATCATCCTGTGAGAAAATAAATTATGACAGTTGGATATTTAAATCGAAGCCATTCTCGATTGTGATTGGTCAATGTCATGTAAATCTCTCCGAGAACAGAGCTATTTTTAGTCAGGGAGCTGATCGAAAAATTTGGGTTTTGTGCAACCATCGCACAGAAAAAGGCGAAAGCGATCGATCCTTCTCTCAAGTCATTCTACCGTGCACTCAGATGAGAGTTCATCGTCAAATTTTTCTGTCCTCAGCCATAAAAACGACAATGCCTAACATTCCGAGTAAAAGGGCCATTTTGATGTTTTAAAAATGAGAATATTTATAGGGCAATTTAATGCACCCAATTTAACTTATTCAAAATCTACAGCAGTCACACCTGCCTGTTACCTGTGGAATAATTGTTGAGACGTTGTGACTTTGAACATTCCGGAGTGTTTCCTGTTCGAGGACTGATCAACAACCCTAAATATAAATCTTCTGTGATCTTCTAAGGCCTCTTTGTCTGGTCACGAGAGAAGCTGTTCCCAGTAGGCTTGCCTCACTTTCAATTTCCCACCTTTTAGCCAACTAACCAATCAACGATCGAGAATGGCTTCGATTTGAATATCAACTGAGACCAACTGTCATGCACTCACAGGAAATCGGACAGCAACACCACTGGGTTTCCGATTTCTGGCGGGATTTTCTTAATCGAGGTGGTGATTCTCGGGCAGTTTTTCGTAAAACTTTGAGGCTTCCTTGTGCAATGAGTTGGGCAAAAGAAGAGTGGAAGCAAGAATTATCTGCCAATGCTATTAAAAATGTGTACGAGCTTGAGCAAAGATGTGAAACGTTCCAGAAGGACTGCAAACAAAAGCAGTTTCAATTGGACAGTTTACAAGCTGCTTTGGCCAAACAGAAGAAACTAACAGATGACGAGAAGGCAAATTCTTCTTCTTTAAAGAAAGAAAATCATTCCCTGACTGAATCCATTCAAGAGTTAGAGCGAAATCGCGAAAAGACTCTTCACGATTTGAATGCAAAGGAAGTGCAGATTCGTTGCCTTGATGGGAAACTTGCTCGCTGTCAACAGATGCTCGATACTGAAACTGCCAGTAAACTTCGGTTGACAAATGTTTTGGATCATTTGCAGCACGATCATAACCAGCTTGTGGAAAAATTTGAAAAACAGACGACGGATTTAACCAAATCAAAAGAGGCAAATAACCAACTGCAGAGACAGCTCGCCGGTAAGATCTGCTGCAACGGGTAGGAGTAAGTTAGTGTCTTCATTTGAAATACCCTTGCTCAAGAAATGGCTAGGCATTCTATAAGTTACTTATTTAACAAATTTAACTTTTGTCTTGTACACTGTTTCTGTTGTTGCTGATTTTACGTTTCCAACCCACTGTTGGTGTCTCTGGTAAGGACAAATTAATTTTTTACTTAGGGAGAAAGAAGAGGCCTCTATTTGGATGATACATGTAAATCATTTGTAGGAGTCATCAAGTTTTGAAATCGACAAAACCTTTCTGAAATTGGATTACAAGAAAATTTGTTAAATCAGGTTTATTTCAGAGAGGAAAAGAAGCATCTAGCCGAGCCTAAGGTTTCCTAGTGCTTCTAATCTATTGTGCTGAAATCTAAGGGACCACCTAAAATAATAATTTTTTTACTTGATTTTTCTGGATCGTGATGGACATCTCTATCTAAGGCAGTCATCTTTAAGACTGACTGATTGTTTGTCTAAGAGCCTGAATCTGATAGTTAAGCCTGTGATCACGACTAGAGATTTTGAAACATGATTGTCATTGTTAAAACTGTCTGTATAGTGAGAGGTGCTGTTATGATTGCATTAATTGTCCTTTATAAGGGAGAGTGAGCTTGAGTCATTTAAGAAGTGTTCAGTCATCTGTGCTACTTTCTGTCCCAATCAAGCAAGCATGAACCAGGCTGGATAATCTACTGGTGGCCATTTACACTTCCTGTTGAGAAACATACCTGAACTACAACCAGTTGCAAAATGAACTGAGACATGTTATCACCACAAGAGAGAATGTGTTCACCATGTGATCCAACAAAATTTATCCTCACCCCCCCCCCCTGATATGTTGGTAGCTAAGTAGTCTCATGTACTAAACTTTGATAAACAAGATGAACAACATTCAATTGGGGAGGGGGGGCAGCATTCATTGTTTCACAGTAAATTACTTCTTGGCCATCTGATGAAGTAAGCAACTGGTTGTCAGAGTCACATTCTAATGCAATCACAAAGAAAAAACCAGCTTCCAGAAATTGTTTTGCCCTGAGATTTACATTTAAAAAATTAGCTAACTGTTCAAAGTCAGTTTACATCATAGACTGTTCAGATTTTATGAATAAAGCAAATAACTCTAGGAGAGAATGATGAACAGTTGTAATGAATTCTTACAGAAGTTAGGCTATTCTTGTTTCATGTTAGAATCTCTCCAACTTGGACTCAGAAAACTCAAACTTCCTTCCCATGTGAACTTCTCTCCTGATGTATGTTTTTTCAATAACTTATGATGAGCTTACTTGAACTCTGTGTTTTTTAAATTCCTTCTTGATTTGTTTGGCAGTTTGAACCGTCAGGGTTCAATACAAACATAATCATAACACAAAAAGTTTTTATCTAAGACGTGACTGTGTAATTTTCCCAGAGACTATTGGTAATAAAACTGTTTGTCTTCAAAGGTCATAAAGAAAGAGTAAGAGCATTAGAGAGTCAACTGAAAAGACTGGGAGAAGAACCAAATGCAAGAGCACAGAAGAGCTCATCAGGATCAGAATCTGAGATGGAGTGGCATGCTAGTCAGGAAAACAAGCTAAAGGAAATAGAAGAAAACCTTCAAATGGAGAGAGAACAGCGCCAAAAAATTGAAAAAGAACTGCTTGAACTGAAATCCAATTCTTTAAAAGTTAACAATGAGGTATGATGAAAATATAATTTATAGATTTTTAACACCTACCAGTATTAGTATATATATGTACAAAATGGTATATAGTGTTGAAGGTGCAATCTGATTATCTACTCAAATTGTGACCATCCTTTGTTTCTCGCCTCCAAGTAACTCATGTAGGATTTGTTACAGGACTAAATGATTTGAAATCATCTTTTCCTGCCATGTTACCTTAAGTTGTTTAGGATACACTAAAACAACTGTTCATCTCAGTGTCTATGGCTAGCAGTGGATATTTACCTTGCTGCTTCATGGGATAGTTGTTCATCTCAGTGTCTATGGCTAGCAGTGGATATTTACCTTGCTGCTTCATGGCATAGTTGTTAACTATCGCTTTTATTTCCTCTGGAACTACTAAACAAACAATTTATATCAGGGCTGTGATCTAGCAGTGCCTGGTGGCCCTTGGCGCCTTACTTTCACTCTTGGGTAACTTGGGAATTTTAGTTTTTTCACATAAAAGCATAGGCTGGGCACCCTGTATTTCAAAGGTTCAGAGCAGTGGGCTCCTTTCTCTTTTTCGTAGAGCACAGCCTTATAAAAATTATATATTTTCACTGTATTCTTTCCACAAATTGGCCAGAGCAGGGCCAATGGGTATATTTTTGGGAGGCTTTTGTTAAAAAATGGGGTCCTAAGAAAGGGAGTACCCCAAAAGACATTTAAATTTATTAGTATAGTCCAGTCAGTGAGAAAATAAAGATGAGAAAAGCCATTAAGCTTAAAGACAGTTTTATACTGTATACCAGTACTGTGGCTTTCATATCAATCTTGTGAATTATATTCCCTCTTCTTGGGCACAATTGTTTGTGACCTACGAAACTAGGCCCATGGTTGTTTTTGGTCCTTATCAATGATCTAGAAATTAATAATGCAGGCAATATCTGGATGTATGTTGATGATACAACTACATCCGAGATCGTCGTCAAAGGAGCCAGTAGCAATTCCCAATTAATTGCAGATACTGTCGTGTAGTGGTCATCTGAAAATAGAATAAAACTAAACAGTGAAAAATGTAAAAAGCTTAGGATTTCATTTGCAAAGAACAAACCACAACTCGCACCTATAGTAGTAAATAAACAAGAGCTAGAATGTGTCAAAAGGACCAAATTACCAGGTGTTACGATCTCCAACAACCTTACATAGAATAAGCGCGCATTATCATTTAAGAAAGCTTCTAAACGTATGTATTTCCTAATACAATTGAAAAGGGCCAATGTTGCAAGGCAGGAATAAATTCTATTTTATACATCTTGTATAAGGTCAGTCCTGACCTATGCATTGCCTGTGTTTTTCTACGCCCTACCATTGTATTTAAAGAAAGATCTAGAGAATGTAGAAAAACGGGCATTGTCAATCATTTGCCCGGGCCTTGCCTATAGAGAGGCCTTAGAGCTTTCAGATATTATGTCTATCAATGACTACATCGCTAGCTTATGTAAAAAGACCTTCCTCTCGATTGCTAATGACTCGGCCCATCGCTTACATAAAATGCTTCAATTGTCAGGGCCATCATGTTATAATCTCCAGTGCAAAATGCGTTTTGTGATTCCCAAATGTTGGACCAAGTGTTTCAAAAATAGTTTTTTAGTAAGGTCATTTATTACACGACTCGGGCAGTCAGAGGGCCAATAACTAAAATCAACCAATCAAAATGCTCTATTGCTGGTCAATATTCTCTAAGTATTGGACCGGGCACTGTCCCGAATGACACTGCTCGTGTCTCTTTGAGCTTCAGTCGTATAATAAATCTCTTATTAACCAAGCTTGCTCGGGACCGTACTGGAAGAATATCAGCCCTCGGTCTTTTTTGTACGGACCTTGCTGCGCTCCGTCCGCACTGTCAAGACCTCGGGCCGATATTCTCCCAGTATGGCCCTCGTGCTTGGTTAATAAGGTATATGTATTAACAACGAATTTTAGTGCTCGGTGAGTTTTGTAAATGAGATCGATGCCATTGTATATATTTTAACAGTTCAAGCTTTCATCATATTTATAGGATATTATTATTTATTTAGGACTTAATACTACCATATTACTATTATAAGTTATATTTTATACTTTTTTGTAAATACACAATTTAACTTAGTGGCTGCAAGCTTTTTACAAATAAACTATCTATCTCTATTTTTACCTGTAGACGTGACGCTCTGACACAATTTTTATTTTGGAATGGCAGAAATCCTGCCACAGACATGCACTAAATTAACTCTGTGTCAATATATTTATGCAAAAGTAAAACTTGATGTATGGGCATATTATTTTTAGTTGTGGAACAAAAAGCATGGAACAACTATCGTTTAAACTATATAGCCAGCAGGGTTTTTCAGAGAAACCAGTGAAATGCACCAGTTACTGGCTTACTTTGACAAACTTGAATGCTCAAATATTTGATAAGATTTTGTAACTATTAAAAGAATGATACATTTGGACTTTGAGCAGTTGTGAGTTGAAAAAATGCATTTGATACAATGAAAAAATCATGGCTGATGAGCTTTTGCCAGAAGGATAAAATCACTTTAAATTGCCTGTTTGTATACATGATAATAGATTCATTGTTGTCTTCTATACTTTTTCAGGTATCTTTGCCCTCTACTTTAGAAATAAAAGACTCCACTGTAGAACAAGAGTTAAAGTCTAAAATCATTGAACTAGCTTCTGCAACTCAGAAACTAGAAGCAAAGGACTCAGAACTGAGGGAGAAGTTGACAGAGTTGAGTAAAATGTCAGAATGCCTTGACAAAAAGGAAAATGACATTAAAGAGATGAGCACAAAACTGTCAGAGATTTCCACAATAAAGTCTCAACTGGCAGAAGCAAACACTAACATAGATGCCTTAGGTAAGTCATACATGTACAGTGATACTCATGTAAATTGCAGCACCACCTGTGTGTTAAGTGCAGGTAATTTCCAAGTATTACATGTTGCAATACATGTGAGCAGTACTGTGAGTGTAACAGGCTACTGATATTAATTAATTTTATGCTATAACAGTAGCATACCATGGAGTTATTTGACACGCATCCTGCATACTGCTAGGATCAGCAATGTCAAGAGCACTGTAGTTTTTTTTTTTTTTTTTTTTTTTTTTTGTAGATTGTAGATAGATGGTAAGTTTTGAGCTCAGTAAAGAAATATAGAAAGATGTTTATTGTCTAGTCTCACGCACATTACTAGACAATGAACATCTTACTATATTTCTTTACCAAGCTCAAAACTTACACTGTACCACCTTTCTTTATTTTTTACCCAAAAGGACTGACTCTACAAATAAAGGGTATGAACTAAAAGCCTTGTTCTCTGCCATTTTGCAATAACAAAACTATTGACTAATAGTTTGTGCAATTTTTTATTTTGACAGAAAAAAGGGCAAAGCAAAGAGAGTTGGATGTGGAATGTCAGCGCCACAACTCAGAGGCTGTCATCAAAGGGTTGGGTGAGAAGTTGAAGGCAAGAGATAAAGAACACAGGTGTGATACATTCTCAAGTTTTGTTCAGATTAGCTATGTTAAGCTGTCCTTGATCCTTGGCAGAGTCAAAGAGTTGTGTTCTTGGGAAGGCACTTCACTGTCATGGTGCCATTCCATGCAAGAATATTCAGACAAACTGTCAGGAAACCTGAGGTAATAATCTCAGGATCATGGCAAAATTGTACAGGGTTCATATGGGTCCTGGAAAACCTGGAAAGTTGTGGAATTTATAAAAATTAGATTTAATTTGGCTAGAAATAAACATTAGCCTGCATTGCAAGATGTACAGGTGTACACTTGCAGATGTTTTACTTTACACTGCATTACATAATTTTTAATGTAATTTGTTTGCTATTTAAATTGAATCAATCAGTACACTTGGTTAACCTAGGACATTGAATTTTTTGGAGAATCCACAAAAAAAGTTTATAATATGGAATTTTCTCAACTTAAAATACATGCATAAACCCTGTTATGAGGACTAGCATCCCATTCCAAGGGGAGTAACAATACCTCAAGTTGCATCATGATACAAAAACAACCGCAAGTTTATCAGGACAGCAAATTGGAAGATGATGATACACCACTTTCATAAATGGCTACCGGATTGATGTTCTTTTGTTTAAATTCAAATTAGCCTCACTAGCCTCGCTTGAGATAATGCTTTCTTTTGAATTTTGAACCGGAGAACGAGGCCAGAAAGGCTAATTTAAATTTAAACAAAAGAATATCAATCCGGCAGCCATTTATGAAAGTGGTCAATAGGGATGACCAAAAACTTTCCTACCCAGTCTTCCCTCCCAGTGTTCTGTGACCCACAAAGAATTCCTTGGCAGACTCTATGTGAACTTATTGAGGGACAGTCAACATAGCTGACTGTCAAACAATTGTGGGTAGTTTACCATTTATTTCATTTAACTGATGGAGAATTTCATGCTGTGTTTGGCAACTGATTTGATGGGCATAATAGAAAAAATTTTAACTTAGATACAGCTGTAAATATGACACTGGTAAATTTGACAAACATGACCTTAACTCAATACTTGTTATTCCCTACTCTAAATATTATTCAGTTTGTGATATCAATAGAGTGCAACCCAAGTCTAGCACAAAATATATAAGTATTATATTACACTGTAATATAATACAGAGTTCATAATTGGGTCCAGGAAAATCTGGAATGTCCTGGAATTTTATTTTGGCATTTTCCATAACTGGAAAGTCCTTAAAAAAGACTACAGGTCCTGGAAAGTCCTGGGAATCTGCTTAACTCAAGCAATAAAGTTTTCAGAATTTACTTTATGAGAAATGCATGTAGACTGTAAGGAGAATTGATTTTGGAATCTTGAGAAGGAAAGGGCTTAAGGGAAAAATTTGTAGCCCTGGAAAAATCAATCTGAGTCCTGGAAAAGTCCTTGAAATTTTTTTCCGAAAAAAGGGTACAAACCCTGATAATAGTTGGAACTCTCTAGGAGAATTATAATTATATTCCTCAGATGTCAAGCCAGATATACACTGTAACTGAAATTACTAAACCAAAATTGAGTAAGCAGCCTACATGTCTTATTAAATTTATTATAACATAAAAGACTTTATTAAAAACTGGATCTGTTCATTGGATAATGCAATTCAAGACTTTTTATTGCCTTAGCTATTATGGTATATGAACCAATATACCATAATCTAATATCTGTACGTTGTAACATCCGGTTTCTTCTTACAAAATTAAGTCAATATTATGTCTAATATCTTGGAGGCATTTTTTTTTTAATAAAACAATTATTCCACTCGCGCTTGTTGGATATGAGATGATTATAGCCAAGTCGGCGCTACGCGCCTCGTTGGCTATCTATGATAGTTTGAGTTAAAGCCAGTTTTTCTTATCTTTGTTAACAGACAAGAGATGCATTCACAGTCACAAGCCATTGTTGCATTGGAAAAACGTTACTCTGATCTTGAGAAGAAATCAAGTAATATACAAAACAAACACGAAAACAGTCAGAAAATGATAGAAGCTAAAGATCACGAGATTGCTCGGCTTAAAGCAAACCTAAATGAGTTGGAAAACAAGTTTAAACAGCAGAGTTCTCGCCTTGATAACAGGTACACAGAATTAGGGCAGCAGGCAAAAGACCAGCTCGAAGAATGTGGTAAGATGAAGAAGGAACTAGATGATGCTAAACTGGCTCTTGTGAAAAAAGAGAGCACAATTGCTGACTTGAACAAATGCATTGAACAGATGAAACACACTATTCAAGAGAAAGAGAACGATTTGAGTTCTAAAGAGAATGAAATTCAAGAGTCACGTTGTGAAGATAACAAGAAATTAGTATCAGCGATGGAGAATATTTCTCTGTTGCAAAAACAGAAGCTGGATATAAAAACTGAAAGCCAAAAAGCATTACAGCAAATCTCTGTTGAAGTAACTGCAAGGTCGAGAGAACTTGAACTTGAAAGACAAGAAGTAACCAAGTTCAAGGAAAGAATTCTGTATTTGGAGAATGTTGTCGATGGGAAGGAGAAAGAAAATAAGAGGAGTGAAGAGTCTTATAGGATTCTTTGTGACAAGTTGCAAGCGGCAGAGG
Organism: Stylophora pistillata; assembly: GCF_964205215.1. NCBI lineage: Eukaryota > Metazoa > Cnidaria > Anthozoa > Scleractinia > Pocilloporidae > Stylophora > Stylophora pistillata. Next base: position 8,890,077 of record NC_142532.1, read on the forward strand.
TGGACATGGCCAATAGCAAGATGGAGTGGATAAAAGAAAAAGCTGTTTTGGAGGAGAAAGGAAGATCTTTACAGAGTGCAATGGAAGTAATGAAGAATGATTTTAAGGCAATGCAACATGACTACAAAAAGGCTTGTGAGCTTGCCGATATGAAATCAGCGGAGGCTACTGATGTGATTGATAAATTGGAATCCTCGCAGAAGCAATGGCGAGAGCTTCAACAAAGGCTGAGTAGAACTGAGGCAGCTCTTGGGGAGAAAGAAAACTCTGTAACTTTGGTGATGCGGGAAAAAGATGAATTGTTAAAGGAAAAGCAGCGCAAAGAAGACGAAGCTGAAAGAAAAAAACAAGAGCTAGATCAACTACTTACTGAAAGAGTGGTAGAAATTGAGAAATTAAACGAAGTGTTGGAATCCACAAACTTGAAGTTGGAAACAATGAAAGTTAAATGCATAGAGAAAGAAGACGAGATCGAAAAAATGTCTTTAAAGTTGGGAAGTATTGAGTCACAGTACAAAAAGGTCAAAGATTCTTTCCAAATCTCTGAAGAAAGTTTGTCAAACAGCAAAGAAATACTGAGGAAGAAAGAGATTCTTTTTCAAGAAATATCGGCTAAATCGGAATCAAAGGAGAAAGCCCTGAGTGGCTTGCAACAACAACATACAAAAACTATAGCAAAACTCAGTGAATTAGAAAAAAAATACAGTTTCCTTGAAGAACAAAAGGAGGAAAATCGGAAAATCATTAAAAGCAAGGACGAGGAAATTGCTTCAGTATTTAAAGAGATTGATCACATCAAGAGTGACACTGAGAAGAAACTACTTGTAATGAAAGAACAGTGTAATACAACCCAAAATGAGATTGTGTTTTTGCAAGAGAAGGCAGAAAACTTAGAGATTTTGCTTCAAAGTAAAGAAGGAGAGTTGATTGAGAACAAGCAAGAGTTAAATAGCGCTAAAGAAGAGCTTGTTACTCTCAAGAGGCATCTTGCATTAAAGGAGGAATCAAGCAAGGAAAATGGAAGAGAAAATGAAAAAATGAACAGTGATTTGGAACAAATGTCTGTAGTTCTAAAAGCTAAGAATGTGAAGTTGGAAGAACTTACAGTGAGTCTGGGTAATCTTCGATCCGAGTACGAGTCCGTTCTGGAACAAACTGGGCTTGAATTGGACCAGCTTAAGAAAGAAGAAGAGAGATTGAAAGAACGCCTTGAACACGCAAACTCTGTTGCAGAGAGTAAAAAAGAGGAGTTAGAGACTGTTAATTCTCAGTTAGAAGCTTCAGAAGCCGAAAAAACAGAATTAAGCTCCATGCTCGATGAACTTTGTAATACTAACTTCAAGTTGGAAGATCAACTCGTAGAGAAGAGAGCACAGCTCGAGCAGTTGTCAGAAATCGTGAAAAGCAAAGAAGAAGAGCTTTTAAACCAAACTAAAATCATTACAAGTCTCGAGAAAGCCAAAGACGAGGAAAAAGGAAGAAGTAATGAGAAGTGTTCCACTCTCGAGAGCCAGGTAGCGTCATTGCAAGAAAAGAGCATTCATTTGGAAGCCTGTCTTCAGACAAAAAAGGCTGAGAGCGGCATTGCAACAGAAAAAATACAACAGCTTACTTCTGAAATCCTTAATCTCCAAAATGAGATTGTATCAAAAGGGGAGGTGATTTCAGGAATGGAGAAAGAGAGGGCAACATTAATAGAAACTTTCCAGTTCAAAACAACGGTCCTCGAGAAGAAAGAAAAAGATTTCAAAGAAGTTTCTGATAATCTTGCAAAGTTAAAAGCAAGTGGAAAGTCAACTCATGAGGTAACACTCGCAGAACTGGAATCCTTGAAGACAGAAGTTGCTTGTTTAACACAGAAATTAAACCAAAGCACTGCAGCCATTACAATGAAAGATGAAGAGCTCGAGAGCATACGGAAACAGATTCAAGTTGTAGGGGAGGAGAAAGAAGAATTGGCTATCAAGACGCAAGAACTACATAACCAGAATAGATCTCTCAGAGCAGAGATCATAGAACTTCAAAACTCTGTGCAACAAACCATTGCAGCTAATAACAATAAAGATAAGGAAATCGAGGACATTAGAAAACAACTCCAAATTCTGGAAGCAGAAAAGGGAGACCTTGGTACCAAGACACAAGATTTACATGACAATAATACAGCACTAAAGGAAAAGATCGCAGAACTTCAAAACAGCCTAGAACAAAGTGGTATAGCTATTGCAAGGAGGGATGAAAACCTTGAAATCAAACATCAACAACTTCTTTCCACAGAGGATGAGAAAACAAAGTTGGGTGTCCATAAAGACGAAATGCAGAACGCCAATTTGGCATTGGCAGAAAAGGTCGATGAGCTCCAGAGCTGTGTTGCACAGATGTCTGATATGCTGAAAAGTAAAGATGAAGAGTTGATGACAAAGACCAATGAACTTGCTGAATTAGAGACTTTTGGTAACCAACAAATCTCGGAGTTAGAAGGAAAGTATTTAACTCAAGAGGGTAAAATGATAGCATTAGAAGAGAAATCTAATCAGTTAAAGGCTTCTGTAGAAAGTAAAAATGAAGAACTGAGCAGGTCATTGGCATTTCAAACAGAATTATCTGCTAAACTGCGCTCTTTGGAAGCTTCAATCGCTGAAAAACAAGAATTTATGAAAAGTGCTGAAGAAGAACTGAACAACGTGAAACAGAAGTTCAAGCAACAGCAAGTTGTTATTGAAGATAAGGACGTAAAGCTCAGGGAGGTGTCTGCGAGTTTGGAGCATGAAAAGTGCAGAGGAGATAAGACCATAAAAGGTTTACAATACCAGCTGAATGATTCGCAAAATTCACTCATTATGGCGAACGAAAAGTTGGACAAAATGAATGTAGTTCTCGAAATGAAAGACCAAGATGTGGAATCAATGTGTGAACGACTGGAAGCTGCAGAGCAAGAAAAGAAAACTCTTGAGGGTAGACTGTGTGAATTAGATAAGCAGTGTGAACTATTGAGAGGCAAGAATTCCCAAATGGTGATCGACACGGAACAGTTGTCAAACATACTGAAAAGCAAAGATGAGCAACTTGCTGAGAAAAGCCAAGAGATACAGAAGCTCCTGAAGAAAGAAAACACCGAGAGAGTGGCCGAGTTACAGAACCAGAGTGCTGCCCAATCAGACATGATTGCCTCGTTACAATGCAAATGCAGCCAGTTGGAGTCTTTTGTGGAAAGTAAACAGACGACACTCGTTGCCTTGGAATACAAATTACATGAACAGAGTGAAAAAATTGGCCAGCTTCAGGAATCAATTGGAAGAGCCACTGAGGAGGCTAATAAAGAGAGTCAAGAAAATGATGCTTTGAAGATCAAGTTGGAACAGACTGTGACAACTTTTGAACATAGAGAAAAAGCACTGAAAGAAACTCTGGAAAAGCTGGAGTCTGAGAGAAGCAAGCAGCAATCTGACTCTGAGACACATCTCTTAGAATCAAGAAGTGTTAAGGAAGATCTATCGTCACTGTCTGAGAGGCTGAAGAAAATGAGTGCAGCCGTCGAAGTTAAAGACTTAGAGATCATGTCCATGATTCAACAGCTAAAATTTGCAGAAGAAGAGAAGGCAGCTCTCGCAAATAGAATGGATGAATTGGATGGCTTGCGTTTAAACTTAGAGGAAAAAAACGCCAGTTTGGAAAACAAACTTGAGCAATTATCCTTTGCGCTGAAAACAAACCGGGATGAACTAAGAGTGAAAAGCGACGAAATTGACGAAATTCAGGCATTAAGTGGAAAGGAAATTACGGAAGTGAAGGAACAAGAGGCAGCACAGAAAACTGAATTTTTGCAGTTACAAGAGAGATGTAGTCATTTAGAGATCTGTATTGAGAGTAAAGAATCAGAATTGAATGACTTACGCTCCAAAGTTGAAGCGTATAACAACTCAGCTGAAGTGGAAATCTCAACTCTGAGAGAGCAGATGGTAACGAGGGAGAGTGAACTGAAAAGTAAAGAGATTGCAGAGCAAGACCTTATGAGAAAGCTTGTGCACAAGGAAGACCAGCTTAAGGAAGCAACAAGTATGGCTCATGAGCAAAGTGAAAACCTAAAACAAATAGAGGCTCAGAAGGAAATGTTACAGATGGATCTCGAAGATAAGGACTCCTTCGTTGAGTCTCTGAACAAAAAGATTGAAATGTTGGAGGCATCAGAGGCACAATTAAAGGGAAGAATTACGGAAACAGAACAAGTAAATGACGAACTAACCAAAGAACTTTCAATTGTAATCAATAAACTTACTGAGAGCATATCAAATGTGGAAAGTAAAGAGAGAAGTATGGAGCAACTCAAACAAGATATCCAAACATTGGAATCTCAGTTGCTTACTGAGACAAAGAATAGTATGACGATGTCAGAGGAACTGGGGAATGTGCAAACAAACCTTAACAACACACTTGTACAGCTTGAACAACAATCAGCTGAGTTACATGAACTGAGGGAGAACAAGGTTGTCAATGAAGACAAAGTTTCCAAACTGCAGAGTCAACTTGAAAATTTGGCGAAGACTCTCGGAAAAACAGAAAGCGATAGAATGGAGGTGGATGATCTGTTGAAAGCTGCTGAAAAAAGACTTGAGGAAAACACACTGCAGATGGAGAAGGAAAGGGAATCCGTTGTCCTTGAATGGAGAAAACTTCTGCGAGAAAAATCGGAAGAGTGTTCTTCTGCGCTTGAACAACTTCAGAAGTCCAGAGAAGAGATCGACCGATTGAAAGACGCAGTTATCCATCTTGAAAATCTCTCAACTTCAAAAGACCAGGAGAAAAGGAAGATAGAAAGTTCCTATGAAGCCTTTGTTGAGAAAACGCAAAATAGAGAGCAAGAGTTGCTGAGAGCTTGCAAGGATCTTGAAGATGAGAAATCATCATTTCTTGAAAAAGCAAGAGAATGCCAAGCAGCAATGGAAGGTCTGAAGCATGAGTGCAAAATTTATCAGCGAGATTGTAAAAGGGCATGCGAGCTTGCTGATTCCAAAGCTCAGGATTACAGAGAAGTGGTAGATAAACTTGACGATTCACAAAAATATCTGCAAGAAATACGCCAGAAACTCTCTCGTGCTGAAATTGCATTGAGAGAATCCAAAGAGGAGGAAAAGCGAGCAAAGAAAGAGAGTACCGATTTGCTGAGGCAGCATACTAAACTGAAGGAAGACTTTAAAGCCAGGATGGAAGAATTAAAGGAAGAAATCAGCGATAAGCAGCAAAGCTTCTCAGATCTTTCTAGAAGACTGGAAAGTAGTGAAGCCATGGTTAAAGCTTTGGAAGCCCAAAAGTACGAGTTGGAAGGCATGCTAAAGCACTCAAAGGAGCAGCTTTCCCACCTTCAAGGAAGGTTGCAGACCATTTTTACAGATAGAGATGAGAAAGAAGCAATAGCAAGAAATGGAGAGGAAAGTAACGAGGCTATTAGAATTCTCCAAGAACAAGTGCAGTGTTTGGAGGCCAGCAAATCTAAGCTGAAGTCGGAGCTGGATAACACGAAGAATGAATTGAGTCGACTTCATGATGCTTATAAGATGATGGAAGTTGAGCGCACATCAGCAATGGCCTTGAAAGATTCGGAGATTGAACAAAAGAACGAGTTGTTTAGAGAAAAAGAGCAACTCGAAGAGAATATGGCTGAGAAAGCGAAAAAAGAAATTGACTTCTACAACGACAAAGTTAAAGAGATGGAAAGTAATATCGCTGATCTTTTGTCCGAGAAGCAGGAACTCCGTTCAGATGTGGACAAGAAAACTGCAGAAGTGACTCACTTGGCTGAGAAAAACGATGAACTGGAGCACGCTTGTAGAGAACTGAGACGAGTGAAGGAGAGTATGGAGGGCAGAGTTGACAGTCAGAGTGGTCAACTGGTAGAGCTAACAAGTGAGAAGAAACGACTTGAGGAAGAAATGTCTGTTGTTAAAATGGAGCTTGAATCAGCAAAAAAACATTCAGAGGAGAATATGAGAAAATGGGAAGAGGATCATATTCAGGTGAGAAAAATGGGTCTTGAAAAAAACCGTGGCCATGGTTAAGTTTGGTCTGTTTTGATGGAAAGAATATGTTACGAATAATGGCTTTTACAAAACAGTGTTTACGACTGGGTTCTAATGGGTAGGTATCTGAAGATTACAAGATACTTTCACGGGTGGGTCACAGAAAATTACTCTCAAAGCGAATGCTTTGAGTTAATCCCTACTAAACGATATATCATTTTCAATTTTATAACTACAGAATTAAATAATTTGCTTGTTTTTTGTTGTTTTTTTTTTTTTAATTATTTTTGTGAAATGCAGGGAAAATTGAGCAGAAAGGGGAAACTACTCATGTCTTCAATCGGTTTATACTCGCTTGCGTTTTATTGTTTCGGCTTACAGTCTCTGGAAGTCAGTTAGCACATATTGTGCTAAAAACCCTTGTGGTTGATTATTGAAGTTTTCTTTCATCATATCTAAAAAAATGTTTCCTAAATCAAAACTTGGTCACGCGGTTTTTTTTTTGCTTCAACTACTGATCTTACTCTGTGCCAATTTTCAAGGGAATCGGTTTTATTCTGTGAGAAAATTCCTAGCGCCGTTGTGGTCTTTTCCAGTTGTGCCTTTAACATTTCTTAGTGTGAAATGGGGCATTGCTGAATGATTTCTAGGCATGGATATCAAGGTTGAAGAAATATTATTTTTAATCATATTGTGATAATGGCTGGTTGATTTGTAGAAAATCAAAGAGTTGGAAAAATTACAGAACTTGCTCTCTGCAAGATGCACCCAAGTGGAAAAACTTCAAAGAAGTCTCAACGATCAAACTGAAGTGTCAGCATCTCTTAAGGAACAAGTAAGATCGCTCTCTAAAGAACTGGACTCCGTCATAACTGAACACCAACAATGTGAGCGGAAAGACAACAGCGCTAGGAATTTGCAGGCGCAAAAATTGGAGCTTGAGAGTCCCAGCTACTGCAAACTTGAGGAAAGGCTTGAAAAAGAATTGAAAGAAAAGAAAGAATTGGCAAATACTGTCAAGGAGATGAGAGGCATTCTTGAACAAGAGAAGAAGTTTGTCAAGGAGAAGAATAAGGAACTGTCTGAAATGAAGACATTATTGCATCTTTCTGACAAAGAGCATGAAGAATCCATCGAAGACAAGGAGACAAAATTAGTCGAACTGACGTTTGCTTATGAAGATCTTAGGAAAAAGCTTGATAAAATGGAAAAGAATTTCGAAGATAGGTATGAGGAGCTAAAGCAAGTTAAAGAACAGCTTAAGCAAACAGAAGAGAGGGGTGAAGAGATGAAGGAGGATCATGACAGAGAGTTGGACCGAGTTAAGTTTGAGTTGCGTGATGCCATCAATGATTGTAATCTGCTAAGAGAGGAGAACAAAGAGCTCCAACAGAAAAATTCTGCAAGCTCAGATCATTTTACGTGCGTCAGAGAGAAGAGAAAACTTTTGCATCAGCTAGAAGAGGCCAAGCTTAGGTCTAATCAAGCAAAACGCACCCAGGAAAAGATCCAAAACGAGTTAATTCAAGCGAACCTTAAAGTTATATCTTTTGAAGGTGGAGGAAATTCGACTGGTTCTGAAGAAACAGAACGACTCAAAGCACAAGTCAGCCAGCTGAATAGCGAAGTTCAAAGGTGGAAGGCTATCGCAAATGAGAAAAAATCAAGTTGTGATAGTAATACCTGTAAAGATGAAGAGATTAACAATCTTAGAGGTGAAGTATGTAAACTTCAAGCGGAAATTAATGAATGGAAAACCGTTGCAGACGAGAAGAAAGAAAACGCCCAAAAACTTCCGGCCACCAACCCGAAACTTGCAAGCAAGCTGGAAATACTCCATCGGGACAGGAACGCTGCATCAACTTGTACAGACACTCCTGGTACTGGAGAAAGCTCAGATGGATTAGGTTTATCCAAACCTCCCAGAGTGAATTTATTAAAAGCAGATTTTCTTTTAACGCCACTTGCTAAATCTTTATCCAACTTGGATATCGAGTCCTCTACAGCTGACACGTCACAAGCAGCTGCCACACAAGAAACATCCTCAGATACCAAGAAAAGGGCACGAAAAGGTGTGTGCGGTGTTAGTACTGAACAATGTGAATTCATGTTCAATAGAAACGTTTTGTGGCTGAGTTTCCCAAGTATTCCAGAAATGTATTGGTTTTTGCTTTGCTGTTCCCTGTTTGAGAAGGGTCAATTTTTATAAAATTGCATTATGTAGCTTATAGGCCATGAAAAAGTTGTGTCTAGTTTTCCACAAACTAATTGATTTTCCGCTAAACATATCTTATTCCGTATTCAAATGATGCTTTCATCGTTAACTTTACTTTGTTTTGTAATTATTTTCCGTAACCTCATCAATATTGGCTTTGTTACAGAAGCAGTTCGCAAGAAGCAATTATTTAAGTAATTGCTAACTTGTCAGCACCACTGGTTACATAAAACATTACAAAGAAAACAAATTTCTTCAACCCTCCCTAATTTCCTCGCAAGTGACCTCGTCATCTCGGCCATGCTAACAAATTTTGTCGTGGAATAGTCTCCTGGTTCAAAAAGTCACACATTTATTTGAACGACAGAACTTGTCAAGGAAGAGCCGTAAAATGTTTTACCATGCCTGCTAAGGAAACATTTTTGATAGAGAAACATTGCTTATCTTTCTTTCTCTTGATTTTTTCGTTCACTCTAGCGGCAGACATCAGAATCGCGAAAAGACCACGTGTATCCAGCGGTAGTGAAGCAGACCGCCAGACTACCTCCATAGGGTTGAAAACCCGTAGGGCTGCCAAGAAAGATGTTCAGCCTTCATTTGCGAAAGACGGGGTAAGTAAAACTGGTGACGCTCGTCGAAACAGTGGCCATGCATCAAGTATTAGTGGTGTAGTACCAAGGAATGACTGTCATAGAACGAACAAAGAAGGTAGCCATTGAGGTATCGCTTGATTTTTGGCAGACACTAAAAGTAGTCATTTAGCCAACCGTTTGTTCTGATGAGAAACGTTAAGAATGTGCTCTGATTGTCGAAAAGCATGATGTTGACGGTATCTTGATATTCTTTGTTTTTTCCCAGAAGGAAAATCCTGAGTTCACTAACGTTCTCCCATGGGGACAGTTTGTCCCTCCGGAGATGCCCCTGTCGCCACGGAAGACGAACTCTGTAAATATACCCCAGGGTCCAAGGTCAAAGATCCCTAAACCTGGGAGGAGTCAGTTGCCAAGACCAAACAATCAAAAGATGCGTGGTAAGAAAAATATCATCAGAGGTCCCATTTGTGGATAGAATTTTATGATATCACTTTTCAGGTATGGTCATGGAAATTCAAGGTAAAGGACTTGGAGAGATATTTTTATCAAAATAAGGAAGGCAAGAAGTACTGTCATTAAACAAACATTCAGGTCTCGAATTTAACGCTCGTAAACCCGCCAAATGCAAGGGATTTTGATAATCTGCGAGTGAGAAAAAATATCCACTAGCAAATGTTTACGAGCTATAATCATCCATGTCTCCCAAACAACTGGAGAAAGCTGTTCGAACGCAAGATTATATGTACGGACGACTTCTGGAGAAAATGAAACAGCGGATGCTGAGCTTATCGATAGTCACTGGTCAGCGGTATTACTTTACACCGAGGATCTGTGCTAAACCTACGCATTCGCTTGTTGACGTCATTCCTCGTGGTTTTGGGGCTATCATTTTCATTACTTGTGTCAAATGTATTCTTTGTTGAAGGGTGCCAGTGCCAGTGGCGATGAATTTGTTGGTGGTCTCGCCAGTTTGCCAGTAGAAAAAAATCTTATTAGCAAAACTTTGCAAGTGGACTAAAAAGTTGAATTCGAGCCCTGAACATTTGCACATTATTTTGAAACCATCCATCGATAGATGGTCGTTGAAAACATCAAAAAAATCTTGAAACTCGTGGAATTATAAATTCGGAAGAGTATGAACCGTGGAAAGATTCACCTTTAAGATTTCAGTAATCCATCAATGTTTATGTAGAACTTGCCGTCCATTGGTCACGTCGTTGAGTTTGTTTGCTTGTTTTGTTTTATTTTTTACGGGAAGTTTACCGGTGAGCCTCGCCCTAGTGCCAAATCTCCTGGCTCCCTTCCAAGGATATTAAACGTGGTGAATCATACATTTACCGATCCTTTGCTTTTTAGGTGCCTCAACACATCAGGTGAGGAGTCGTAGACGGTAGCCTTTGGGGGAGGCGGCAACTGAACCGACAGAAAATTTTACTACTTGATGGAAACTGACGCATTGCTTCGCTCTCGTCTTATTCCTCATCGTACCCTTTTGCATTGCTCAAAGATAACTTTGTAAAAAGCTTTTTCTTTCTTCAGTTGGTTTTGTATTATATTTTCACTGTTCAGATTTTAATCATGGTTATAGAATGTTCCTGCTAATATTAATAGCAGCTTATATTGCAATGAAAAACAAACAGCCAAATTTGTTGTTAGCTTTCTTGCTTACAGTTTTAATATTAAGACTTGCAGCTGGTAAGCTTTTGGTTTTTCTAAATAAAGTGATTAAGGAAACTTACGAGAAACTTTTGTCCTCAGCTAAAAAGCAATTGGAGAAAAGTTAGCAGGTAGAGTAAAGAATGCGCATACACTCACTGACACTCAGCACTGATACCGCTATTTGCATACACAAATGATATTAGTAATATTCATCATCGTCATAATAATAATAATAGTAATATTTATTGATCCCTCCCCCGATGGGAGCTTTTCAGGGCTGTTCCGAAAACACGGAGAGCGAAGTCTGAAAAAAAAAAATTTAAAAAAAAACAATGTAAAGAATAATTAAATACATAAATAAACTAGAAATAGAAATTTAAGAAATAAAAATAGTAATTATTAAAAAATTCATGCCGCCTGAAGTGAACTGTTCATATGGTATATTTAACCCAAGATTTTCATAGTTAGCAGTTCACTTTTACCACTTTTTACCAGCTTTAAATGAATATATAAAGTACGTTTATCCCCGTCACATGCCTTTCCATGTCAATTGATTGAATGCCAGGGCTAGGGGAGACAACTTATCCCTAACCTCTTCCAGGCGTTCGGTTAGTTGGGTCATAGCTCGGAAAACGGTGAGCGAAAAAATCGGGGAAAAGTGCTTTTTTTACTCTGTTTTGCGTTAAAAGCCTTCAAGTACTGTGTACCAACTTAACTTTATTTCCAGCTTGAAATCAGTAATTTTCTTCCGGAGAAGATATTAGATTCTAGCAGAAAAAAAAGAAATACATGGCCGCAGTCACGGTAGTTGCACGTGGAATTGACGAGACTAGCAACCCTGTGCAGTTAAATGGCTTTTTTGGGAAAACATTTTATTTTTATAATTTGATTTCTCAAAGTGCAACTTTACCTGTGTATTGACTTGTTTCTCTATTTGTCAATCTACATTCTTTATCTTACTATTTTTCAGCGCTGAATATCTTTCAAGGTTTTAGATTGAGCTTTGCGAGAACTTCAGGACGCGCAGTTGACAAGTTGTGAGTATGGTTCAAGGGTTAATTCACACGGATAGTTTATTTTTGGAAAGCAAAGTTTGAGATTGTTTCGATGCAATACAGCTTTCCAGCAAAACCGAAGGTGTAATTTCTCGCATTTTCTAGACATGGTCAAAACTTGACTGTGCTCTACTTTTTTTTCCGTAAAAGTGAGCTGCTAACTATAAAGATCTCGAGTTAAATATACCATATGAACAGTCCACTTCAGGCGGCGTGAATTTTTTAAAATTTTTCTAAGACCGCAAATTGCACTCGCCCTACGGGCTCATGCACTTTTGTTAGTCTTTGAATAAATTTACTCGCGCTTATTTATTCCAAATTGCACTCGAAATCATGTGATTACCTATACAAATTGAGCACTCCACCAGGATGGGTCATGTCGTGCAATTGTGCAATGCTCACTAGTTACTAATATGAGCACTCTGGCATGGCTTAGGTGATAACACAAATGCGGACTCATTTGGGTGGCGTGTAGCAAGAAGAGAAACGCTATCCGCCAATCGTTGATAGTAATTTAGAATTAAACTTTGTAATTTGAAAATGATTGGAGCAATCCATAAAAAAATTAACATATTTCATTACAATTGTAAAGCGAGTTAAAAACAAACTTTCTCGTCATTCACAACGAATATATGAAATACATAGTTCTGAACTGCGGTTACATACGTTTCTTATCATTACAGCGTCCACCTGCAAAGAACATACTTTTGGGAGGAAAAGAATATAACTATATCTTGAATTAAGCTGCACGTAGCGACTTTATCAGACCTGCCTTTTGAATAAGGATCAGTAGCAAGGGTTGTTTTTGTTTTTTTACTGGAACAGTGAACTGATGTCAAAACTTGTCAAATTCTATCTTCAGTATCTTCCATACCGACTTTTTTCGAAAATGATGTGATGTCCCGAAGCGGCAAGAAGTGTAGTTCTAATTAGATCCTAACTATACATCCGTAGGTCAACTATTATAACCACGCTTTTCGATCTACCGTCCCATAGCCTAAAAATCTTTTACTTTGGCATCGGTGCTAAGAAGAACATAAATTGTTTTTGTAGGCGCCAGCATTACCAGCCACAACGTTATTGGCGTTCTACGTAGTTTTGTCTTAGTTTGGCTTTAATTTGCGTTCACGTAGCTTTTGTTAATTATTCTTATATTGTGTGCTTCCTTTATTTCCAATATTAGGTTTTACATGGTATTTTGTTTACTTTGGCCTGGTTGATTATTTTCGTTATTTCAGGTTTAGCTTATTTTAAGTTTCGGTTGCCTATTTCAGGGCAGCGTTCTTTAGTCACAATCGTTTTTTACCGCTTTGATCACCATGCTTCGCTTTGTGTTTTGTATGGATTCACTTGGTTTCTTTTCGTCGATGAATTACATTAGGCGCGTAAAGTTTTCCTTAATTTTATTTCTCCAACAACTTTACAAAATCACTTCCTGAACATCACACAATATTAGGCTTGTTACTTTGAAGATGATCTCAATGGAACTGCCATCATGATTTCGGAAATGATTAGCTCTTTACTTCCCTTATTCTCCATACTGTTCTCTATAAATTTTCTAGGGTGCTAACGAGCTACTTTTCACAGCTACTAGAAAAGCAGACTGTCGCCACCTATGCTCGGCAAGCGTTTTACAGCTAAACAATAGGTGGGCACATCGTGGGGGAAGGAAAGATTTCCATGTACTTACACTCGTCACCAGTCGCTTTCCCTTTGCGCTCTTTCTTCAAAATGTTGCGAACACCTGAAGACGAGGCTGATAAGGAACGGTTTTTATCACGATATTTAAAGTGGCTCTGAACCTACTCCCTATAATCATTTTAAACTGCAGAAAGAAAATAAAATCGGATAAAATGAATCTTCATATGCTGATTGGTTGCATAGAAGTGTCCAAGTAGCTTTTGAGTTAAATATGCTACATCCTGGAGAGCACATATGGCTTAAGTCAGAGGATGTTCTATAAATTCCATGATAGTGCTGTAGTCACCTTAGGGCACAAAAAATGATTACAACTTGTAAGTAACAATCAGTAACTTGTTTAATTCCATTTTCAAGTAAGGAAACGGAAATAGGTGGAAACATCGACCTTTAAACGAATTAATTTTTAAACAGTAACAGCTGTTTTCAGCTTCATTACTATTTGCTAAAATACAGACACGTATACAGCATCAAAAACACATCGAGTCAAGGGCACCTCACGTTTTTTTCTGGCTGTACAGGATAAGATTTGTTTCTTAAGTATGACTAAATCCATCCGTGCGATCAATGTCTCTACGTGATAGGACGGCTCGATTGTACAGTTCGATAAGACAATTTCCCTTTACACCATGTCGTACTAGCGTCTTAACATTGGTACTTGGAATACACTGCAATTCCGGCCTCGGCGCGCCCAATTCAAAACCATCAACGTGTACAATTTTTATTCCAGTCTTGTTCGCCAACATACCAACGTAGACATCGTCCAGTCTGAAGAAGGGTACTATGGAAAAAGCGTCGACGAACGAAGCAACAACATCGCGGGATAAAATATATCCAAAACCTGCGCAAAAATCAGGATAATGTACTCCTGCTAATTCTTCCCGACTTACTTTCCATTTACCACTCCTGAGAATCCAAGGGTTTTTGTACTGCATGCCGGCATATAACATTACGTTTGGAATTATGGGCTCATTCAAGAAGGAGAAAACAGCAGCAGTATTCACGAAGACGTCATCGTCTGTTTTTAAAAGAAAAGAGAACCTGCAATACCTTATTGCCCATTCGAACCCCATTTGTATCTTTCTGGTCTGATTCCAGTATTGGTCAAAGTAGTCAGCTCGTATAAGGTCTCCATAAACTTCATCTTCCCTTAATAAAAAATTTGACAGAGGCTTAGTTTTTTCTTGAGCGACAAGAAAAACTGTTGTCCATCGCGGTTTGAGAGCTCGTCGGAAGGCCCATGTCAGACGAATATTATTCCTTCTTTCCGCATTAGCTGGAGCGGATGATACAAGAATAAGAAGCTCGTAGTGCTGTGTACAAATTCTCTTAGTTATTAGAGATGTTCTATGTGCGAATTGCAAAGTTGAAAGATCACCAAGGTAGAGAGAGAGAAGTTCGGTAATTGGTTCCTGTTTTTCGTTTTCCAATTGCTGATCCTTTTTCTGGAGCTCAGCGGCATGAAATGGACCCGACTTTAAAGCTGGCGCTGTAGCAGACTCGTGCGACCAACTGAAGAAGAAATGGATCACAAAAAATGTAAGTTGTAGACTCGTAACAGTTGCCAAAGCAAGTAGAAGGATTTTAGTCCCTATTTTCTTCATTTATCTGTCAGGAGATTGACAGAAAAGGAAATCAATTAATGATTTTAAGAGTTTTTAATTTCAACATTTGGTATAACCGCATGGCAACTCTGCAGAGCCTCAGTAATGTTACGGTACTGATAATTAAGGTCTTTTATGTTTCCTTAGAAACGAGCTTACCGCCTCTGCAGATGTCGATTGTTTGCTAAGATAATTAATTTTTACATTAAAATAGATCTCTGCAAGAATCGATGGCACTTGGAAACGGCTTTTTTCTCAGTTGATAACCCATGAGTTTTTGTTTTGGTTATATATATTTATGTATAATGCATATAAAACTGACTCGCTAATTATGCATACAACTAAGTAAGCTGCCAAAAGAAATCTAAAAAAGCTCAGGCTTGAAAGGGATTCGAACTCAGAACAGTTTTTGATAACTGTGTTGCTTGTCAGGAGTTATACACCAGTTGATTGTGCCTATTTTGACGTAATTACACGAATCGTATAAATGTATTTATAAAGAAAAAACTAATTGCAATCTATTTATCGCTGTTAACAAAATTTTTACAGCGATTTCGAGTGTCCGTAGTAACCAGGGGCGTAGCGTCCATATACGCACGTACGCCCGGGCGTGCAGCTGAAATCTGGATAAAAAATCTTTTTTATTTCCTTATAGCATTTGTCACAGTTACCATAAAATAGGACCGATTTTTAAATTTCGAATTATACTGGCTTGCGTGTTTCTTTTTCCAGTACCTTTTCATTAATCCATAAACGACAAGAAACTTTATTTGGCTTCCTAGACTTGTTAATTCTCTAGTTATTTCAGCAAGCCAACACCTTTTTAGCTTTAAAACTCTAGAGAAGGGTAACATAAATAACTAACTACTGCATTTTCCGTCGCATTTAAGGGCCTATCCGCACTAGCGGACAAAACTAGAATTGTTCCGATAAAATCGAAGGACAAATTTTGTCAGGAAAAATTTTTGTCTTGTCTGCGGTATCCGCATTCAAATTCTCAAAGCGGGCAAATTCTGTCAACACCTGAGCAGCAATGATTATTTTTTAAACTTTTAATTTTGCGCGCGCCAAAACATCGAACATTTTGGCGGGATAATGGATCGCGTTCAAATTCTCTTACTAGTCGCATGTTTCGTGCTTCTAAATGTCGCCCAGATCGCCGAAGAAACGCTGCTTATGATGTGCTTGTTTTTACGGCATCAATTTCTTCTAAACCAAGCAGCCCTTTTAATGGTTGAACCCTGTAGAAGACAGAGACGCCGGGCACGTCGACGCAACCCCTACTTTTGGAAACTTCTAAGACCAAACCAGTCTTGGTTCGAGACCGAGGAATTCCCGAAGAGTATTTTCCACAACTTCGGTCTATTAAATCAAGACGTTTGGAATGACGATGACAATGACGACCCTGGAGATCAAGGTCACGACAATAACGACGATGATGTTATAAGGGATGGAGATGACGTTCGAAGTGTGTTAAGGGACATTGCAAATGCATAACTGAATCAAAACATTGTAATCAAAGTTATTTTCCCATTGTAATCACCCGAATAAAACAACTGAATCTAATTTAGTACAATATTAACAAAACTACAAAATATATCACCAAGGCTAAATTCGTTGTCGAAATGTTACACTCATAAGTGATCCATATTTTTGTCCTTTTACACTTGGGACTCGTCAAAACTATTCATATTACAGTTAAGAAAATCAAATTAAATCAAATTGATTATAATCGGTCCTTTCCTTAAAAATTATTTTATAGTACGGTAAATATATGATGAAATGACACTTGTAATTGTGAACAATAACTATAACAAACTACGACCGTCCTTTCTCCTAATACTTGTCAACTCTTTTTCCAGTAAATTTTTAAACTCCAAAGTGGCCTATTTTATATCTTTGATAGCTTCTAGTTGCTTACTCTGATTTTCCTGCAAGCCTTGTATAATTTCCGTTAGCTTTTCTCCCTGCCTTTCAATCGATTCGGATGCTCCTCCTGAGCGAAGTTGCCTCTTCATCTTCTCCATTTCGGGTATTTTTCTCTTCGTTGCTCTCTTCCGCTCTTAATTTCCTGGCTCTGCTGAGGCGGTTTACGGCGTTGGATGATTCAGCACTACTTGTGCTATTGGTGCTTGGCTGTGGGCCTGGAGTTCCAGAACTACTACTAGGTGCAACAGAGTCATGATCATCGGTTCTTGGGGAAGTCGGACTCGAGATTGGAGAATCGGTACGTGTCCCTGCTTCGACCACGTGGTTAAGGGTAACAACATCTCTTGTCCTAAGAACACGATCAATTTTGTCATAGAAGACACTTTTTCTTAATTGGCCTCCACTCTGAGTTTTTTTTCCAGGTTTTTGCATCCTTATATTTGTCGATAAGGTATTTGTTTTTCTTCTGGCATTTTTCTACTGTCTTTTTCGTTCCAAAATTGATCTCGATCTCTTGACACATCTCTTGCCACGCTATCCCAGCGTCTTTGCTTTCTAAATGGTCTTGCTTTTCGGACCACAGATCAACCAGGAAACTCTGTTCTTCGTTAGACCATTTGTCGTAACTAGATTTCCCTTTTCCTTTGTTTTGCGAAGGCGTTTGCGTTTCTTGTTGCAGCGCTTGTACGACCACTTCTGTTTCGTTGGATTGAAACGGGCGTGACGACTGGAAAAACACACCATTGTTGTAGCTTGGCCCAGCTTCATGAACACTGTTCAATTGATCGTTGTATGGTAGAACGTTCCAGCGTCCTACGGAGTTTGTCTGCTCATATGGCAGACCGGCATAGTTTTCCAATGGATTTAAATTCCAATTGCCGGGATTCATCTTTACGTTACGCGTTCACTGTTAAAGCATCCAGTTTTCAGCGTTTCGCAGGAAATGCCTCAGAAGGTAATTTGAATTCAGTTCACTTACCAATGCCAGGCAGGCCGTAATAGCTTTTTTGACAAATGATTGACAAGTTTAACACATTTGTCGATTTTGGAAAATTTTCACCCGGGACAAATTTTGTCGGCGGTGCGTTTGAAAATCTGTCCGCTTCGGACAAAATTTGTCAGGTCGCGACAAACCGTCCGCACTTGTGAAGCGCTGGTGATGACAGAAAATTTGTCTAAATTAACAATTTTGTCGCTAGTGCGGATAGGCCCTCATTTATAAAAAAAAAGTTCCTCGGATATAATTGGAAATGGCATTTCCGAGACCCTAAATTTCAACATTTTCTGGGGGAGCATGCCCCTGACCCCCTTACTTTGGGGTGCCTTCGGTGCTCCCAATTTCCGCGCTGTGCGTACACCTTCAAAATCTCACGCTATGCCCCTGGTAACTATTAACTTAGGAAGGAATGCTTGCAAGGAAATTGCATAATCCAAGGGTTTCTGCTCATTTTATAAGGCAAGAAAGGGTAGGGCACTCAGCTGACCGGTTAAACAGGTTTTTTTACAGTACAAAAGAATCAAATGTACACTATCGCAGGATATTTGTACTCTATTTGTGCGTTATTTGTACTCTTCTTTGTGCAGTTGGGTAATAATTTGCGATACTCGATTACAGTACAGTATTTTAATTTAAAAAAATTATTGCAAATAAAGCAAATTTCCATAACTTTAATAAGAGTTAAGTATATATGTATTGATATAGGAAGGCGAGGGGAAGGGAAGGGGGAAGAAGTCCCCTATACGAAGCAAGAGCGTGCAAAGCACACTAAATTATAATAACGGCCGCTGACTCTACTTCGCCAAAGCACAAACAAGTTCGGTATGTATGTATATCAATAGCATTATAGTTACACTTTATCACGGGGAAGAGTTCGGTGTTCACTAAATTGAAAGGACCAACTACAAGGTCACAGTTCCATGCTTCCCTATGATAGGTCTGAAGTGTCAGTTACAACCAAGGCAGATTCCTTTTTCTTTTTACAAGGTTTTGCTAGACTTCTGCGAGCTGAAGACAAACTTCCGTTGTCTTAGCCTCGTTTCTCCTCCAGACCAGAAATTGTAGGGTAGGAGGGGAAAGGCTTGTTTATTGTTACGGACAGTCTAGCTCTTGTCAATCACTCCAAATTTATCATATGGCCACGGGTCTGGAAATTTGTATTTTGATCTGAAATATAGCGGCGCCACCAAAGCGAAAAAAAAAGTCAAGGAGAAAAATGGAAAAACAAAATTGGTGGGTGAGAAAGCAAACTATGTTCGTGCGATTTGAATCGTTTTTATATCAGGATTGATCTCATTTATGCTAAGAGACCACTGACCCTTTCTAAATTTATTGAAAATCAGATTGAAGAGCTAACACAGCCGGGCCTACGTATAACGCTTCGGGCGTTAATTTACTGGATCCGCAAGGACACACCGGCAAAAAACAACCTTGGGAAGGCTAGAGGAACAAAAGAACACCTCATCATTTCGTTCTTTAAATTTGTTTTTGTGGTGTGGCAAGTTAAAGTGTTTCTGAGTGAAGCGCTTGCCTTTAAACCGCCAAATATTTTGGCCATTTTTTTGCGGTTTGCGAAGTTGAGAAACACCTTTCGCTACAATAGCGTCTTCCAAGGATTATTGGTTTTTCTGTAACTACTTGCTGAAGAAAAACAAGGCAATGAAAGTTGTAAGTGTTTATTAAGACGTAGATAATCAAAAAGCAAGAAAATCTTGACACCTACTCCTGTAAGTTTTTGAGATCCTTCATTATGTTTTGTTAACTGAGTTCTCCACAGAGTTAAATGTTAATGAACAGCCATAAGAAATCAGTCAAGAAAATATCCTGGTATGATCATCTCATAGGTTTACTTGGGAATCAAGTCATCAATCGATTCACCTTTCTCCAATCTTTTCTCCATTTCAATCATCAACTGGACTCCGTCAATCACTGCTTGAACTTGCTCCACCTCCGACTTTCCTAGCCTATCAGCATTGGAAATGTCAAAAGTTCCTCCCACTGAAGCCGTGTCTACACCTCCTGTGCCGCGCTTCTGGAGACGCAATTTCTTCAGGATGCCATCCAGTCTCTCTCCGTCTTTGCTTAACTCTGGGATTTTGAGGTGTACGCCTCCTCGGAGCCCAGTACCAAGGTTTGATGGGCAGGTCAAGATATAGCCAAGATGCTCACTCCACATGAAACCGTGACCAGCTCCTTTGATCAGTTGTTCGACCTAATGGAAACAGCAGCAACAACAATAACAAGAAATACCAATTCATGGAAAAAGGTTTCTGAATGGATAAGCAAACAAAAGCCTGGCCAAAACTCTTTGATAGACACAGGCAAAAGGTGTATAATTTGTGACTTTCTGTTTAGCCAATTCATGTATTAAGAAAATTGCGTTTGGTTACAATGAAATAAATGAAATTCATATATTTTGAACTGCGGTATTAGATACGTATGATGCACGATCCTCGCAGTAGATAGCGCTATTTAAGCAATAGCGAAAATCAGACCTGAGAAAAAATCAGGCCTGTACGGGATTCGAACCACTGACCTCTGCGATACTAGTGCAGCGCTCTACCAATTGAGCTAACAAGCCAACTGGGAGCAGGCCGTTAAGTTGATTCGGAATAAACCCGTGAAAGTGATAAATCAGATACAATGAAATATATGAAATTCATATATTTCATTTTATATAGCCAGTTGGATTGTTAGCTCAATTGGTAGAGCGCTGCACTAGTATCGCAGAGGTCAGTGGTTCAAATCCCGTACAGGCCTGATTTTTTTCAGGTCTGATTTTCGCTATTGCTTAAACAGCGCGATCTACTGTGAGGATCGTGCATCATACGTACCTAATACCGCAGTTCAAAATATATGAATTTCATATATTTCATTGTATCTGATTTATCACTTTCACGGGTTTATTACGAATCAACTTAACGGCCTGCTCCCAGTTGGCTTGTTAGCTCAATTGGTAGAGCGCTGCACTAGTATCGCAGAGGTCAGTGGTTCGAATCCCGTACAGGCCTGATTTTTTTCAGGTCTGATTTTCGCTATTGCTTAAATAGCGCTATCTACTGCGAGGATCGTGCATCATACGTAAAATTGCGTTTGTTTTTAACTACGTAAGCAAATTCATGTATTGGGAAAATTGTGTTTGTTTTTAACCACGTAAGTCCCTCTCTCGGTGCCTTCCTTCTAAAAAAAAGCTGAGTGCGAAGGAATGATTAAAATCTGATCAACAATTTACGTGGAAGAAGAGCAGTAACGAATTGCACTGAGCATCACCCAAAGGTGTCCACGGAGACTTTGCGTGATGATGATATATATGGTGAACAAGCTTTTTGGCACCAGCCACTTATATGATTGTGGACAAATTTTGATACTGTATGGATATCGACGTTAAATCTTGAGAAATCACATATTAATGTTACTAAACCCAGAGATTCATTTGCAACATCACCTAAATCATCTCTTTATCAAACTCTAGTTTTCGATGTGTTAAATTTATGGAATGATTTCTTTGAACTTGTTTCACGACTGCAGTTGAACTTATAATAAACAACACCGTATTTAACGGTCACCCTGTATTAAGCGGTCGTTTTCCAAAGTTCCGAACTTGTTTCCTGTTTTATCATTGTAATTTTACCTTTATTAAGCGGTCACCTTTACTAATTGTAAGTCCCAAAGACTTGTTTGTATTGTCAAACCATCCAAGTAAAACTAATAATCCTTCAAGTAACGTTTAATCCATCTTTTTCTCTCAAAATCAAAGTGAGTAGTAATTTTGAGCGAGATTCTGTACGTGAAGTGCTCAATTATGGCATTAAGTGGCGTTGTGTATTGTTTTTTATCATACACAAAAAACTGTTTTTAGCGGTTATTCCAGAATTCCCCGTGGGAAATCGCTTTCTACAGGTTCGACTGTGGTGTCGGTCAAATTACCTTATTTAGCCCAGTGCAAAAGCGTTCAAACACAGCGGCCATATCTCCTCCTTTCTGCATGGAAATCACCCGAGTGTGATCCTCTTCATTGATCCACACCAAAAAGTTTTTCTTTTCATTGTGCCAGATCCCGCGGGCATCGGGCCAGTCACGTGCCATTCCAGCAGACGTAAGAAGAGGAGACACGGGTTTGTCAAACAGGAAGTGGTCCTCAATCAGTTGTTCCTGTTCAGCTTCCGTCATTTTGTCGAGCGGATAGTATCTGAAAAAGGGGTTAAAAATTGGAATTTAAAAGAACCAGTTAAAAAAAGAAAAAGCTGGAGCGATGAATTGACAAACGTAGTCACTTTTTTTCTTTTTTGCTTTTTACTCATACAGTATCAAAGGTGTAAATAGGGGAAATGGGATGCTGCAAGTGGCTCCTTCCTTTACAAAAATGATGATGTTTCTAAATTTCATCAAACAATCTGATAACCCTCCCAATGCTAGCTGCCCACGAATTTTTGCCGGTAAATCTTTTTGCAGCTTTTAAAATATTCCGTTATTTTGAATTATATTATTGTAACATCAAGTCGAATTTTGTTTTCTTATGAGTACGACAGTTCTGTTTCTTGTGGTGTCGTTTAGTTTTACTAATTTTAAAGTCCGATGTTTTTAACCTCTGTCTGCACTGGCCGTAAAACATTTGGTTCAGAAGGTGACACTAGTGCACAGGAGACTGGACACAGGACACTAGACACAGGACACTGGACACAGGACACAGGACACTGGACACAGGACACTGGACACAGGACACTGGACACAGGACACTGGACACAGGACACTAGAGACTGGAGATAGGTGCTTCTACTTAATGTATACGGTATTCATTGTAACTGGGATTCACTTTTGTTAAAAAAACGACTCTTTCTTTGGATCTCGATGAGTTTTTGATAATACCCGATACATCTGCCTTACGCACGCCCTGGATTTTCGATTAGAGCGTTCTTGAAAAGAAAATCTATTCATACTTTCCCTTGAATTCCCCATCCAGGTTATTCAGGGCGTCAACCACAGCCTTCTCAACTCCTCGTCGCTCAGCACGTGTGCAGTGTGGTGGCAAGGAAAATCCCTTAATGGAGCGCCCGGTGCGAACACGTGACGATAATACATAGTTCTCATCAAGTTTGCCGCCTTTTATTTTGGTGAAATCGAGGTCGGTTTTGTGCTTGTCAGTTTTCTTGTAGCCGTTATGACGCATCTCGATTACTGGATCCAACAGGTCGGCAAACACTTCATACGATTCTTCATCTCCTGCTACACACCCTACGGTCATTATGAATGGATGACCTGATAAAGAATCAACGTACAAGCACAGTGTCGAATAACATCGCTTCCTACTATATTGTGAATACCTACTCGCAAATTAAGATTACAATAATAATGTAACCTAATGACCTAAAACTTGCTGCCAAAGGACCTTTCCTAGACTGCGGAACTTTGCATTTGATGCTATCAAAAACTGTACTACAACCTTTAGCACGTATTAGGAAGCAGCAGAAGACTTGTGGCTTTTTATTCTTAAGTTTTATGATTTTCAAAATCATCAAAATTATCGACTTTCTTTACACACGCAGTACACTTTTTAGACTTAATTTTTACTACTTTGATATTGAGTCTCCAATTCTCTCAATGTAGATTTAAAAAACAAAACCATCCAGGGAAGCGCTCTCAAAAAGTTGCAGGTTGAAAGTTAACCATTATTTAGTAATATTTCAAACATTTCAACACGAGTGAATCATTTTTTTCCTCCTGGAGCGAGTGTAAAATTTAAAGACAAATCCCAAGATATGCTACATTCGATTAGGTGGAATCTCCGAAAGTGATCGAAAAGTGAATATTTATGTTACTCGTACTCAAGTAGAGTACTTGAATAAATTTGCGCCCTAAAAGTGCGTTTTCTCTTTTTTCTGCACCATCAATGCCGCTCATCCAGCTGTTAATTTCAAGGATTTTCTGCTTAATCTTCGCCTGAATGCCACACCAGCTGATTCTATAAAGCTCTCAGAAACTTTATCATTTTTCAATACAAAATTTTCTGATACTTTCTCTTTCTTCTTTCCACTGCACATACGAGTGGATGTTAAATGTTGTACGCTTTTTTTAATTTTTTTGTACGGCCCTACGAATGTCACTTATATAGAAGCCCGTTTCACTTTCATAGGCAGTTTTTCTCGCGCGCGCGAGGACTGGTTGAATAAATTCTCATCAGATGAAGGTTACAATCAAGTGTTTATGCCGTACAGAAAAACATTTACAACCATTAACAAGAACGAGAGTGGTTTCTTGGCCTACCTGGATTATCCACACCAGTTTGAATAACGTCGTCCAAGGTGAATCCATTCTTGGTGACCTGTCCTCTCAACTTTTCATAAACCTCTGGCGTGAGGGCCTTTGCCATGTAGTTGTTATGTGTAGAAAGATCGGGAAAGTCATCTTTAGCAGTAAACTTCTTATAAGCTGCTTTGATTTCACCCATTATGTAACGCAGAACGAAGCCTCTCACAGAGCGAATATCGTGTCAGTTACCCTTGCTGTTGACTGGCTTCAACTATCGATCCAATTAACCACTGTGACGTCTAACAATGCAATATAATTATCAGTTAATGAATAGCACTATCAAGATCCCTAGATTAACTAATGTTTATTGGTTAGAGTTGTTTCATATCATTTGGATTATTGACTGCAGGGGAAACAGCGCAATTGGTTTCTCTGTGGCCACTGACCTACACTGTGGTGACAACCGATATTTTTACACCAAAATAATACAAACGGTGCCCCAAAAGGAAAAAAAAATACAGACAAGCGAATAAAGTTCCCATTTTTACCGCGCGGAAGTTAATTCAATAATTAAGTAAAAATCAAGCGTGAGAGTGACAAGAATATTATCCCCTTTGGTTTCCTCTTTATAGAAGTCAACTTACTTGGTATGGCTCGCTTTGTCTCCCAGATCTCACTTTATATCATCATTTTACTAGTCGAATCTGTATATCGAATTACTAAAATTGACTTTGAAAAGTTCTGTCTTGCTATTGCCAGTTTTCACAGTCACACTATCATCAAAATCCTCAACAGATAAAGCCGAGAATCAAAGAGATTAAAGAAGATGAATATTCAAACAGTTTCGCGAAGATTCAAATCTGTACGATGTTTCGTGCGGGAGATGTTCGAAGAAGTGTTCTATTCAAATTTATAACGCTTTGTATTGAGACTCCACGTTTGTGGGGCACAAATATGGCGGCCGGAAGCTATTGCCGTAGGCCTTATAAACATCTATACGAGTATTTGTTTGATATCATGAAAGGACTATTCAGATTGCAAAATTTCAGCAGATGAGTCACTTTTTTAACCTATGTGACAGCATTCTCGGCCATTTTATATGACAAAGCGAAAAACCAGATCAAACTAAACTCTATCAATACAAAGGTAAGATAAGTCTTTGGCTGTTCTGAAAACTAAGATAAAATCTGAAAAAGACTCAGTGGTAATACCTTGTTTTTAATTTCGATGACGTCAAGTGAAAAGCAATTCATACGTGATAACTTCGTCTGATCAATGAGTGTTTAATTGCTTGTCTTACAAGTTTAAGTCGCTGGCAGATCAATTAAGTACCGCAAGGTTTCAATTGCCTCTCCATTTAGCTGAAATAATGAGACTCATTTATTCTTCTGTTGAATCGAAATAGAAAATGCCGGTCTGAATTAATAATAACACAGGACAGAAGATATAAAAAAAATAGACATTCAGTTGAAAACTGCTGAAACTACGATAGCAATCACTAGTATTAATCGTCGAAGGCTTTCCTAAATAAAACTCTCGAGTTAATGTTCCTCAAACATGAAGGAAATTAGTTAAAATTGAGGCACCCAAAACATAAAAAATGAGGCACACAAAGTCCAATTTGATCCTCGGCAGGTTTGTTGTTTTCCCCTTGTTTTTAGTGTTTAACGCGTTATGATGTAATTTTTGGAAGTAGTCCCGAAATGGGAAACATAATTCCATTAGAATAAGTAGTCAGTAAACCATTGTAGTTCCGTACTATGTTCGCTATAACGGGACAATTTACTTAATAGAACGGAATGAAAACTGCTCCCGGCCTCCTTCCTGATAAAACAGTGAAGTAAATAACAGTTATTTCCGTTGAGACTCACATTTAAAGAGGGGAATCACCTTTGCCGCTCTCCACTCACCAGGCACAACCCCAGTTTCAAGAGATGAATTAATGAGACATGTCAAAGGTTTAGTCAAAACAAGAGCAGAGTCTTTAAGCAATACGGGAGAGGGGGGGGGGGGGGAATTATCCAGTCTAGACGCTTTCTTTCGTTTAAGATTTCTAAGCTCTTAAAGAATATCCGATTCTTTCGGAGTTTCAAAAGTGACTTTCCATAACTTGATTGGGGGGATTTTCTTCAGCAGATTCGCTCCTGGCAAAGTAACGAAGCAAGATTGATTTGCTTTTCAGATTTCTGCCGGCAACGGTACTGAAATATTCGGAAAAGTTGTTTGCAAGGAAGCTTTCATCAGTTGACTTTGATTCTTTTATCACAACACCGAACCTTGTTCAGGGGGTTATTTGGTAGGAGAGGCAGCAAAATCTTTAAGGCGATCTCGATTATATCTGCTTTCACATTTTTTAACAAGGCCAGATACTCTGTTGAGTTGCCTTTATGTTAAGACCCAGTTGGGCGGGCTTTCCTGAGCAAACCTTTCCTGAGATTCATCTCTTTTTTTTTTACATCCGGAGTCAACCAAGGACATAGTAGGCCCTTGATCTTCTTTGAAATAAGGGGGGCATGTTTGACGATACACCGTTTTCAAATACATTAATAATTCATAGCTCGAGCCCTCCAATCAACAACTGTTTACCTCATTACGTGGATGCGTTTGGATAGCCAACGGAGAAACTAGATGAAAATCTTTTAAGATTTGGATACAATTACAATTTATCACTTATAGAGCGCTATTTACAATGACAGATCAACAGCGCTTTACAATCAATCCTAACTCACTCATCCCACCCCAGGGGAGGACATCCATCACACAGTAATCTCGTGCGTGGGAAATTAACGTCTCCTACCCCTAACCCTGTAGGAGACGGGACCTCCATTTATTCGTCCCGATCCGAGAAGACTAGAATATCTAACCATTTCTTGATGTTATAGAAAGGTAGCATATTCTTCTCAATTATTTTAAGACCTTGAGTGTTGGTCCGGCCGGGGCTCGAACCCTCGACCTCCAGCACAACAGTCCAGCCCTCAGATGCACTTGGTTAATTCCAGCGCTCAAATGCACCTGGTTAATTTACACATTATCGCAGTTCGTAGAATTTATAACGACTTTAACATTACAATTATCGAAAGTTACACTCTGAAATACTGAACTGCTTGTACATCCACACCAATCTTTTCAGTCCGCTTGGCTCAGTGGCAAATCTTGAGCGTTCTTTGGTCTTACCCGTCGCCCAGAGTGGCAGATATCATATCTGAGCCCGCGTAAAAACGGTTTGTTTAAAGATGCACGGAATCGAGGCACTTGGACCAAAGGCTTTATAAATTCTTAAAGTATCACTGTATATTTCAAAACAACACGCATTTTACGCTATTTTTTTTTTTTTACTTTTATCGACAATCTGAAGCATTCAAAAAGCAAAGATAGCAATGGTTAGACATTGTATTGCATTCGGATGCAACAACCGGAGCGATAAATCACATTGTAAGCATCTTTCGTGGCATTCACTGCCACTGAACAACAAGAAACTTCTGGCGACTTGGCTAGTCAAGATCAAACGGGAAAACGCGCCAGTGAGTAAAAATTCCTTTTTATGCAGTGAACGTTTTGAAAAGGAATGGCTTTTCCAAGTCATATACTGGCCGGAAAGTCATCATCAATCGAGCGTCTTTCCTTCGGAGCCTTCCTTTTGGTTTTCTGTTCGGAGAAACCGAATATTGTGGGAACTGAGTTTGACTTAAGACTTACTTTCCGGACAGCATATGACATGGAAAAGCATTCCTTCTCAAAACGTTCACTTCATAAAATGGAATTTTTACTCACGGGTGTGTTTTCCCGTTTGATCTTGACTAGCCAAGTCGCCAGAAGTTTCTTGTTGTTCAGTGGCAGTGAATGCCACCAGAGTTAATATTAACTCTGATGCCACGAAAGATGCTTGCAATGTGGTTTATCGCTCCGGTTGCATCCAAATGCAATACAATGTCTAACCATTGCTACCTTTGCCTTTTAATGCTTCAGATTGTCGATAAAAGTAAAAAAATAGGGTAAAATGCGAGTTCTTTTGAAATATACAGTGATACCTTCGAGAATTTACGAAGCCTTTGGTCCAAGTGTCTCGATTCCGTGCATCTTTGAACAAAGCCGCTTTTACGCGGGCTCAGATCTAATATCTGCCGGTTCTTTTTGTGTAGCCAGCCAACTGCGCTAAATTTGAAATCTCTTCGGCGAGAACATGCTAAACAATAGAGAAAAATGCTTACTTTTTTTATATTTTGAGGAAACTGCGTAACATTCATTAGTTTTAGCATATGGCTTTTATAGAAAAAGTATTAATAAAACAGACTTTACAATCGCAGAGTTTCCAGTTCTGGTTTTTTTCTCTTGAAATTGGGTTTTTTTTTGTCACTCGTTAGTATGGAAAGTCGCTTTTGATTTACATCAAGGCTTGATTTCTCAGGAACTGAATCCAAATTAGCATATGGTTATGGTAGTCTGACATTTAAGGAAGCCTCGTACAAATTTTCGAAGGATTTTACGATTGGAAGTTCTGGTTTTTACCTAACTCCTGAAACGACTTCTAGTCACTTACTTGTTTGGCCCTTGTACAGATTCCCAGGGGAACTCGACCGCCCGTGTTCAAAACTCCCGCGCTTTGTAAAGAGCACGAGCAAAGCGCAGCGTACAAGCGAGGGACCCGTGATTCACGCTCGCTATTTGGCAATACTTTTAACTTAAAACCCCTTTTCTGTGGAATATGCCTTGGTCATCGTACTTTAACCATTGCGAATCTGACGACATAACGCTCTGCAAAGAGCGAGAATAAGACATCACGTCTTTTAGACACATTCGATGCACTTAAAATAACTTTAAAACGATCTAAACCGGCACTGTTAAAACGCGGTAGTTTAATAAAAATTTCGCTCTTCGAGCCTCTTCAGTCGTCCGCCATATTAAAGTTATGTAAAGAGCGTGAGTAAAAGAGCGTAACGTACAAGCGAGTTACCCGCGCATCGTGCTCGCTATTTGGCAACGCTTTTAAAACCTGTTCTGCGGAAAATTTTTTTGCCATCGCGTTCTAACCATTGCAAATCTAACGAGCCAAAAAAAAAAAAAAAAAATTTTGCCGAACACGAACTTGTTGACAAAATGCTTTGTAAAGAGCGCGGCCCGCCTCTAATTACAGCGCTATTGTTAACTTTATCACGCCTTTGGATTTACATCATGCATCACACCGTTTGATTGACAGCAGTTGAATCTGCCGAGGGACAAGAGTATTCCCAAAGCTTAATCTGTTGACCAATTACAACCGACTTGTTCTGTATATGCAAATTGTTGAGCCGCGCATCATGAAACTGGTCACTGTAAGTACATGTTGCGAAAGCCAATAGCATTCTGGGCGATGCATTGTTGAAAAATCTGTAACGCTCACTTGTTCTTGTTAACCGTAGATTTCAGAACAGAATTGATAACAAGTCGAACGTTTTGGGCATCCGAAATCTTAAACTTTACTCATCCATGTAGCACAAAACAATGAATATGATAAACACTAAATCAACCTGGATAAATCCCGAATGACGCATTCCATTCAAACTGTTTTTATCACACAGCTCAACAAGACTCAATAAATAATAATAGTCGGCCACTTGTTTGTGCCCTGCGAGCAGAACCTTTTTAACCCGTCAATGAAGAAAAGAAGAAGGAAAGAAGAAAAGGCTCTGCTCGCAAGGTACTTGTTTGAGAAGCTATACCAAAAATTCGTGCTTCGTGTTTCATCAGGGGTTCCAAGCACCTCAAAACAATAAAAGCACGCGGCTTTCTGCCTCGTGCTTTCATCTGTTTCTCTGTGTTTGGAATCCCTGATGAAACACTCGCACTCGATTTTGATTAATTACCCGAAGAATGTCTCGAAAAGAGGTCCATGCCTCATTTACGCTGATAGAATAGATGAGTAAACGACTTCAAGATTCGCAACGTTTAGATCTTCGCAAAATTGCTTGGGGTCATAGCTAGCAAATTTTCGGCAAGTAATGATTCGCGGATTGAATCATTGTACAGCTCGCGAGCACATCCTATGAGTTCATGATCACTCAAGTCAGCTGGGATTTTTTTCACCGAAAAGATGTAAAGCGGTACGTTGCTGCAAATAACATCAATTAAAGTCTTGGACTTGCGCGTGAATTTCGTGGGGCTGGTTCAGACCAAAGTAGGTGAGAATGGAGTTAATTACTTTATTATCAGAGGACAGAAAAAAAATTTCAGTTAATGTCGAGTAAGAGAATGCACTCTTTGTCTTCAGCTGATACTGTCGGTTTAGAAAGAATCCGGAGGGCGGTGAATAATAGCACGTTTAAACTGCAAAAAAATTGCTTTTTAATGTAGAAAAGAGCGCAAGTGAACAGAGCGAAATAACACACAACCACCCGTAACAATGCCATAAGCTTATGCTTGGGAAAACTGAATTCGCTCTCCGGGGAGAATATCGCTCTAAGTGTTCAAATGTCGTTCTTTAGATTCAAGCTGAGGTATTTCTATGGCAAAATGAAAGGCTCGGTTCTTGAGAACTTGGCAATTCAAATTTTGCTTTTCGGAGGAGATAATGATGAATTATATTGCCAGGTTGATTTGACTCACGAGAAGACACCACTTTTTTTACGTTTATTTGAGCCAGGCCGAGAAAAGACTTGTCTAAAATGAAATGACAAAAAAAAAAAAAGAACTATTCTTGCTAAAATCACGACAGTGCCAATAACGCCACGTAAGATGAACGAATATGTGCGGTGCGGCATATATGTTTACTTTGAAAGTTTGAACACCAAGAATTGTTAATCATAAACAAGATGAAATCATACGAAAGGCTATTTTGAATTTAAGACATCGTCGCCTCCGATGCACGTCAGAGAAGAAACTTTAAACTGAGGTTATCAAACGGTGCCAGGGAAAACAAGAACCAGGAGAAAACGGCGAGATTGGGCAAATTTGAATTCAGGGAAGCAGGGTTGGCGGAGTGGTGAGAGCGCTCGCCTTCCACCAATGTGTCCCAGGTTCGATTCCCGGACCCGGCGTCATAAGTGGATTGAGTTTGTTGATTCTGTAATCTGCTCCGAGAGGTTTTTCTCCGGGTACTCTGGTTTTCCCTTCTCCTCAAAAACCGTCAGCATTTGAATTTATTTAATTTAGAGTTTATTTGGATTTACACACGACCCCACAAGCTGTTCAGCTTTAAACATTATCGTGTCTAAATAAAGGTGTTATTATTAATATTATCATTAGACAAGCAGCATAGGTTTCCTTCCTACCTCTTAAAGAACCTTATTCCTCTCCCACATTTCTCACCTCGAGACAATTTTCGTTATGTCGTCCCCAACAACTTGTAAGCTTAGTTTTCTCCCATCGATCTAATGTTTACTGTCCGATAGTTTGTGGGTGGGTTATAGTTCGTAGGCAGAGGTTGCGTTGGAGTTTATTACCAAAACTACATGCAATTTTAATTAGTTTGCCACTTATTTTGCATGGGCAGAGTTGCAATTATTTACAATTACAATTACTTGATGAATTCCTACCGTAATATAGTATGATAAGGTTCTATTGCTTTTCCTTTAGACAGCATTCTTGACAAAGGTTCAGCATGAAGCCGATGATTACCATTCGACTAATGGCAAATAAAAGTACTCATCTTCTAGTGAAAAATTTAAGGAATGCAGCTACTGTTGACAAAATGGTTGAGTGCATTATATACCTGATGTGATTTTGGGGTCTCGTGCTGGCTTTCACGGCTAGAAATAAAAAGTTTGGCCTTTTAACGGCAAACAGTTCCTTTCCATTATTTTTTATTAAAAATATTTTAAACTTTTTTAACGACAGTGGAGGTTGTCAACTTTACGCCAAACGGCTATTTGTTTTGCCATTTTACGCCAACGGCTAACCTCATTGAGAACCTCTTAACTTCTTATGCTTCGGCCTCTTTGCAGATGTCTCTGAATCCAATATCAAAGTCTTGTTTACAATGACGTAAATGTGAATAGTTTGGAACTCTTTTGCAATAAAGTAAGAATTTGTAAGAATCGTGTGGGAATATCTCAGAAGTGTACGTATCTGTCAAGTTCTTTGTAAGGTATTTTTCCTCCTAGAGCAGGCCAATTTACAAAACAGTTTATTACTTTTTCCTTGGAGTAAAGCGCTGAAATGGATCAAGAGCCACAGCCATCATGTCTCGGAACATATTTTAATTTGATTATTTTATTTAGTGTGAATTTGTGTGGCTCTAATAGCATTCAAACAGACTTGCCATCAGCGGTCAATGCCTCAGTAAGCTCAGTTCTATCTCGCCTAAGTTTTCAGTAATAACGTTCAGACGTGATTCTACGCTTGAACAAGAATCATTGGCCCTTATCTTCCTCGTCAGGAAGATTGCCGTGAAGAAAGCTTCATAATGGACTTGAAAACAGATATCAATTCAATACAAAAAAAACGTACGATGTATAAGCAAGGAATCACTAGACCCACTCAGATGATCGATGAGCGGTGAATTGATGTGCTCAGCTGTGTGTGGAGATGTTTAGTTTTGTCAGTTTCATGTTTTTAACATGTCATGATAACACTTGTAGCCGACACATTGGGAGATACTTGAGTAAAACGGTCCACCTCAGTGCTCCATCATTGTGCCGTGTTTTCTGATTGATGACAATTATGTATTGATGATCAATACGATGGATACCTACGTGATATTTTTAAAAGCTATGATCTCCCTCGAAGTTGCGAAATTTTTAATTTATTCCACCCACTCACCACTTTTCACTTCCGTTGCTTGTCAAAATTTGTTGTTATTCGAAGGGAAATCAGGATCATTCAAAGTTTCTGGGAAACGAGCCCAAAAGCACCTGATCAAAAACGACCACGATTCCTCGTTTTGCCAAGCTTCGACATACGAGCCTCGATTATGCAATCGAGCCTCGATTTTGCAATCTTGCCTCGATTTTCCAATCGAGCCTCGATTTTCCAGTCGAGCCTCGCAACCGAGCCTCGCTTTACTAATCGAGGCTCAATACGGGAGGAAGTCTGGGGCGAGCGAGAGTGGCCATGTTCTAGCATACTTGTCGTCGCGAACTCAGGACTTTTATTAAATTTTTAAAAGAACGCGAGAGGGGGAAAGAATATTTTTACGCTGCTAAAGATATGGAGGAAATGATTCTAAGGTAAGAATTGGTTTCTTCTGGTACATTGTCTTACCGGAGGGTGTTTGTTCCTACTTGCTGCTTCATAGTTTTCGGTTACGTAAGCTCGATAGATTTTCGCGTTCCTATTTTAATTGGTCATTTTTAGCCGAAAAAAGAACATAATTCTTAGGAAATGTTAAAATGGTTTGGAAAAGAAAGACTGAGTAGAGGATGAGTAAAACTAACATTTCGGCACCAGAATTCAAGTCAGTCACGCGTATGCATAGCTACCAGCAGACATTCATATTAGTGGGAATGGAAAAAAACAAAAGGAAAATTTTCTCATCTTGGAAACAAATGGTAAGAAGAATAATGTTAACTATACTTATGTCCATTTTCTAAGACCATAATAGCTCAGCAACATTTCATGGAACATGTGAAAGTATGGTGGGATACTATAATTTTTTTGAAGAAGCTAAATTTGTTATCCAATTTTGAATGCTTACAGTCAAATTGAAGTGTAAAATACAGGTCAAGCTGCATGAATTTGTTTCACTCTTATTCTATTCAGATAATTTTGTGGAACACAATCACACTGTGATATTTTTGATAGCAGAGGAATCTATTCTAAATCAAAATTGACTAAATGTTCACAAATGAATGAACGGTGGAGGTTTTTAAAGAAGCTGTGGTGCTGTGTCAGTGGGGGTAGATCAATTAAGATGAAATTGTAAACTGGCCACCCTGAAGATTTGAAAAGCTGATGTTTTGAGCATTAACCCTTTGTCAGAGTGAAGAGCCAAAACTTGAAACGTCAGCTTTTTAACTCTCTACAGTACTGTGGCTAACCTATAATTTCAACTTAGTTGATATAACCACATTAAATGTTAACTATTAAGATTAACATGGACTTGACAATTAAGTTAAAAGTAATTAATTTTTATGAATTGGTTTGATAGTTCAGAACAAATAAGATTCCTAAAATGTTAAATATTAATTTTGTAATAGATCCACCAAACTAATCAACTGTAAAAGCTATGACACAACTGCAACAGTTCACTTGTAACAAAATAATCAAGTGCTTTTTGAGCTGACCTTAATTTTCATATAACCTGACCTAGCGCACTTTATTGTCTGAAAAAAAACCGTAATCCTTATTTGTGATCATGACTAAAAACATAAGCAAGACATTTTTGATATTAGTAACTGAACTGAATATTTAATACTTATTAATTTAATAAATACAAGTCGATTTTACCATAGTAAATAATAAACTTAACATCAAATCTGCCATGTTTGTTGTTTAAGTTGCACCTGCTCTACATGAAATAAAATATCAAAAAATCCACGGGTAAATTAAAACAAAGGTGTGACTAACTAGGGACCTTTTTTTGGTTTGCATGCTTATGGATCATCATCAAAATATGAATAAGTTTTAACTTCTTACCACAATTTTTTATATATCAATATATATGTGTGTACTGTATAATGTAATTTTAACTTTGCCTACTGTTCAGTGCAAGGTGAGAATTAAGCCAAGGGGTCCCTACTCTAGATATTAAATCGCTGTGCTCTCACCCAAGGAAGCTAATTTCACACCTTTCAGTAAAGTAAACATGGTTGAGGTTAAGGTGTATAGTTTCATAAAAGCCTAAATTTTTGCACTCTTTTTAGAAGTCTTCTATTTTGCATGCATCAACTATTAAATTCAAATCATAACTAGTTCCAGTGTTCGATCTAGTTCATGTTTTAGTTTTATTTATGTGGAATATTCTATTCTAACACTAAATGAAATGGTTGTGGACTCTTACTGATGCAAAAACAAACTAAAAAACAAACAAACAAACAAAAACCAAGTTACCTCATATATATTAAGTACTTCCAAAGTAGCTGACAATAATTAAAGAAAACTAAAACAAATGGGTGTGCTTACTATCCTTAGTTGAGCGCACAGTATTAAGATGACTAGCATTTCAGATTACGTGGGTATGAGTACAATTTTAGTATGAGCCTACTTAGACATTTTGCATATGTTGATTTACTGATTGTTCGATGCTTCATTTGTTGTCTTTGTTCTTGTGTTTATGTTTTGTTATGAAACAAGGACAAAAGCTAATTGTGTTTTTCAAGCAAAAGAGAATGGCAGTTGAACCTGAAAACATGATTTGAAGTTGAATCAGTTACTTGGGGTCAAAAAGCACGAAATGAAAAATATATTTCGCTGTTTTTTGACATCTTATATTCAAGATTGGTCTATAATTTTTTAAAATAATAATTCCACTTTATGATGATTTAATTGTTTACCACAATAAACAACTAAAACTTTGAAAAGCATAAAGACTCTGACATACTGGTGATGGTTTGAATGATGTCAGTTCTTGGAAGTTTGAAGATCATAGTTTGACCCAGACCATTTGTTTTTGAAATGACTTAATATAAAATGTCATGCAATACATGACCCACTTTGACTAAATTCTAAACTGAACACTTTAGTTCCCTATAACACTAACCATATTTACATTAGGAACTGAAGTTTTGGGTTCTACACTTGTTGCTTATCATCAAAACTTGTTGTTTTATAGTAGCCTCTATTGAAGAAATTTTGAAGGACTCTAGCTAGCCTCTACCATTTTTGATGACCATGAAAATATGTGAAATGTATGGGAGAGTGAAATTTTATTGCATTGTCCCAAGTTGTGTTTCTGGAAGTCTTTTAAATTACCCTAAGCAGTTTGATCGTACATTTTTATATTTGGATCTCCTCTACATGAAATAAAATATGGAAACATCCATACTACGTAAACAAAAACAAAGGTGTGGCTGACAAGGGTCCTTTTAAAGTCTTTTTAAACTTTTAACATTCTGGGTGATTTTCCACTACTGGCTTTTTTCTTTTTGAGGTTGTTCTCCTGTCCTTCTTTTTCCTTTTCCTTTCATGTTTAACATGTTCCTTCCCCTCTTCATCTTTATGTTCCCTCTTTTTCTCTTCTTCTGTGTGCTCCCTCTCTTCCTCTTCTTTCTTTTACTCCTTTTTCTCTTCTTCTACTTACTTCTCCTCCTTGTCGATGTTCACACAACTTTCCTCGATTTCTTGTCCTTCTTCTGGCGAAAAATTATAATTTTAGAAATTGTAGGTTGACCAGTAATTTTCTTTTTCTTGCTGTTGACTTACAATTATATATTTCTCTGATAATTATATTGTCCCAGTTTGGAGGGAATTATAGATTGCCAGGTTAAGTAGGGGCCTTAGCTAAAAGGGTCAGTAGGAAATTTCCCTAATCCATGGTCTCTAGGACAAGAATAAACATTTCTATGTTCTTTCAATATCTTCTAATAGAGTCTGATCATTTTGTTCAACCTTCTGATTAAATTCTTTTGTAGCTCTAATGACATCCTTATGCCATGTTATCCTCTAAAATGCAGTGGATCAACTATCATCAGAGATGGCCACTTTTACCAACATGAAAATCAGTATCCTTACTGGTTGGTAAAATACTGAGTATTTTACTTATTAGATAATATGCTTCTCACCTGCTTGTGCAAAAATAATTCCAGATGTACCTGGTAGTGGTTTCTGAAACAAGATAAAAAGTAAAGGGAAGTATGCCATCCACAAGAGTCACGTGTAACTTACTTTTAACAACAAGGAACAATAGCAAAAGCCAAGATGCCACTGCCTCAATCTCTTACTTTCCATAATAACCATGACTATCATAACGTAGATGCAGTATTATAAAATTAAATAGACACTGATGAAATGTACATGAACTAATCTAATTACATGACCTCATATTTCAATAGCAAATTAAAATAGGGCATTCAATACCTTAACTAAACACACTTGGAAAATGATGTTACTAACATCATCTCTATTTACTTAGTTATTTAGGTTGATAAGTTGTTTACATGATAGCATGACCCTTATTTAAAACTACAGTGATAATAGATACTGTCAGTTGTTCCACCCTGCTGTTGTTAATATTATTTGGTCAGGTGTTGATGTTAGTGTTATGCAGGAGGAAGCCATGACAGTTCATTTTGTTCAGTTGTATGTACATTGACATATCTTAAAATATTTTTGTTAAAATGAGAACTAGATCACATGAACAACATTAAGTAAGTCTGCACAAAATAATGCTTCTCGCAAAGAACCTTGTCCCATTAGGGACCCGTCAGTCTGCCCCAAGTGTCGCGGCTCACGGAGAACCTCGTCCCAAGGGACCTTTAAGTCTGCCCCAAGTGTCGCGGCTCACGAAGAACCTCGTCCAAAGGGAACTTTAAGTCTGTCCCAAGTGTCGCGGCTCACGGAGAACCTTGTCCCAAGGGACCTGTCAGTCTGCCCCAAGTGTCGTGGCTCACGAAGAACCTCGTCCCAAGGAACCTTTCAGTCTGCCCAAGTGTCGCGGCTCACGAAGAACCTCGTCCCAAGGGACCCGTTAGTCTGCCCCAAGTGTCGCAGCTCACGAAGAACCTCGTCCCAAGGGACCTTTCAGTCTGCCCCAAGTGTCGTGGCTCAGGAAGAACCTCGTCCCAAGGGACCCGTCAGTCTGCCCCAAGTGTCGCGGCTCACGAAGAACCTCGTCCCAAGGAACCTTTCAGTCTGCCCAAGTGTTGCGGCTCAGGAAGAACCTCGTCCCAAGGGACCCGCCAGTCTGCCCCAAGTGTCGCAGCTCACGAAGAACCTCGTCCCAAGGGACCTTTCAGTCTGCCCTAAGTGTCGTGGCTCAGGAAGAACCTTGTCCCAAGGGACCCGTCAGTCTGCCCCAAGTGTCGCGGCTCACGAAGAACCTCGTCCCAAGGGACCTTTCAGTCTGCCCCAAGTGTCGCGGCTCACGAAGAACCTCATCCCAAGGGACCTGTCAGTCTGCCCCAAGTGTCGTGGCTCACGAAGAACCTCGTCCCAAGGGACCTTTCAGTCTGCCCCAAGTGTTGCGGCTCATGAAGAACCTCATCCCAAGGGACCCGTCAGTCTGCCTAAGCGTCACGGCGCACAAAGAACCTCGTCCCAAGGGACATGCGAGATTTTTAAGTTTAAGTCAACTTTTTTTGGTCAATAATCTATAGAACATACAATGCAACATGTTATGGTAGGGTTTTCATAATGTAGCGTACTACCAATAATTTTACGTGACATTTTAATGCGCACTGCTTCCCTTACCTCATTTGTTTTGCTTGTGTTAGGATCTTCATCTGTTGGGAGGAGAACTAGTCAGTATGTAAAAATACACAATTTAATATAGCTATATTTTACTGTAATTGCTCAAGCAATACAGGTGATGGTGATTTATCCAGTAAATTACAGAATTGTGTGGCAACCCTCATTGTTTATCAGGTAACAAATATGAAATTAGTAAGCCCTCAACACATTACTTAACATATGACCAGTGTTGATTTTTGGTATTAAGGCAATATCTTCTGAAATTTTTTAAAGAAAGATGTTATCTCTGATTTTAGGAACATCATCTAGTCCTAATGTTTGTCCTTATTTTCGGCTTATGATCACTGAGCAAGGCAGATTACCTGTAATTTTCTTGTAGGGTTGCATTACCTAGTTTGCTAAGACTGGTTCTGCTTTTCATACATGTTCAGTTTCATTTGAAGGCACTTCATTTTTATTCTTTACATTCTTTTTTTCATTTTTTGGTAATTATTTGTTTAATATATAATATTTGTATTTCTCACCTA
Source organism: Stylophora pistillata (assembly GCF_964205215.1). NCBI lineage: Eukaryota > Metazoa > Cnidaria > Anthozoa > Scleractinia > Pocilloporidae > Stylophora > Stylophora pistillata. Next base: position 8,928,870 of record NC_142532.1, read on the forward strand.
GTATTGTGGATGAAGGGTCACTTTCAAATTGCAAATCGGGAATATTTCCTTTCAACCTGGGTATACAAAATGCATAGTCCAAAAAGATGATTTTGGCTTTTAATAATAATCAAACTGAAAAATTAGGCTGAGTGGAGAAAGAAACGGTTTACACTAAAGACTGGCTATGGTGATAAGAGCTTTGCAGTTTACTTCTTCAATAATACACATTCTTTTTTTCTGTTTTGATCACTTGTGCCATTTTGCTTCTAACACTCATAGGCAGATAATTTGCAGTAAATTGACCAGTCCGAGCATACACTTTACTTATTATGCGGTGTTGCATCGTACATTCAAAGATAAGTTGTTACTATGTGTATTCTAACCTCTGATCCCAGTAGGGATTTAATCTCTGCCTCATCCTGGATTAAAAAAAAAACAAAAACAAGTTAACAGAATCAAAGATAAGGTTTATTACATAAATTCCACAGTATTTACCAGGGTAGCTGTTTGAACACTTTACCACTGTGACTTTCAAACTTCATGCAGGCACATTGGTGAATATGCAAGAAAAAAAACCCTCAAAATTCATCCTTGTATTTCTTATGTATCTCATAAAGATTAATTTTGTGTGCTAAAAAATACCAGGAGATAGCATATCATTTGCCATATTTTTTCCACCACCTCTAAAAATCAGGATTAAAAGGGTATTTTGAACAAATTTGAATTCACCAAAGGCATTCCATTTGCCTTCTTGAAATAACACAAGTATATTTTAGACTCCAACTCCAGATTTCTAGTACTGTAGTTGTTATTTGTTTTATGCAATATTATTATTTACTTACTCTCTCATGAATATGAAGCACCTCTGCTCTCTCCAAGAGGTCTCCATGTTTTACCACTTCCCTACCTCTTTGAATAGAGAAGTGTAATGGGAGAGCATTGTTGGAGCCTGCCCAGTCATATACTTCCTATATCATTTAAACAGGAAAAAAGGTTAGATTTCTTTTTATAAACAGCTATTTGCCAATCACTGTATGTCTACATTTTACCAAAATTCTAGTTAAAGTTTAATAATTTGTGTCATTGTTTATATGTACCTGGAAGAAGGCACCTTTGATGAACTGGTGCTCTTCCTTGCCGTTTGAGTGGTTGAGGATGATTGTCACTTTCTGTTTTTCTCCTTCTTGACTGACGTCTGTAACTCTGGCTTGTCGGGCCTCCCTTTTCTTGCTTGATTCTTTAATCTGACAGAATAAATACATGACAACCTCAGTAATATTTCACTGATAGTGTAGAAAAAAGATCTTGAAATTGCTGCTGCTAAATCTTAACAGAGAAAGTGGCAATTATAGCAGTTTTATTGGTAACAAGTGTTATTTATGTAGAATCACTTTATTTCCTTTCCTGTTTGGGGATATGTCTCTGAAACTTGGGCCATACTTTGATGGCTGGTGCTTGTTTTGGCTCCTGAAGTCTTAAAGGAAGCCTTCTAAAAATAATCCTCATTTCATTGCCTGACTTTCTTCTAATCTGTTCTTTCTTTTAGTTTTTTTGCAACAGGTAATCATGCTAGGATTGACATAATTGATATTGGTATTATTTGTGCAATATAAGTATTTGGGAAAAGCGATTTACCTTGTCATCCTCTATTGCCTTGTGCAATGCACTCTCCTGCTCCCTCTTAAGTGAACGATCCTGCTCTAACCTCTCCCTATTGGAAACAATGAATAACTTGTTGTGAATCTCACCAGCATTCACTTTGATTAGCTGTATCTGTCTGGATAGTAAAAACATATTAACCACAAAATTTACATACACCTGGGTTTTTTTTTAATGTTTGTTAATTGTGAACAAGACATTGTTTGACACAACTTAGTATCTGATGTATAAATAATACATCAGATGTCAGCTATATGAGTTTATCAAAATTTTCTGTAAGGTCATAAGCTTGTCAGTGGATAACAAGGTTCCAGCTTTCCTTAATTAAATAATTTTACCAATTGCCAGTTTTCACTGTGTAGCCATCACCAAAACCATTGCACAGGTAAAGTCAAGAATCAAAGAGATAAAATAAGTTAAATATCGATAGAGTCTCGGTAAGATTCAGATCTGTGCGTAGTTTAGAGCGAGAAGTATTCCGATCAAACTGAAAATCTGTTTAAATGTAAGTCTTCGAGTAACGACAGACAATTCCTTTCTTTTTTAATTTTGATGACGTTGCTTGAAATGACTCTAAATGGGGTGGATCTGGATAACTTTCGGCCCACCCTTACATGTGTTATAAAAGGTGCTGTTTTTGTATATTACGTGCAGATTTAACTCCATTGCAGGCCTTACATTCGTAGCAAGTTCACTGCTCATACTTTTGTTTTTTAATGAATGATCCGAAGCAAATAGCGAAAGTATAAGTGGTAAATTTTGAATCCTTTTTCGCGTGGCTAAAATTTGAATTGTTTTTCTCTACCTGGGTTTTACGTGACCACACACTTCTGAGTTTGCACTCATTCATTCGGGATAAAGTGCTTTGGTACTTAACCTACCTATCCAAGTCAACAGCCGCAAGTCCAGCAAAATTTTCCTTGACCAGCTCTTTCATCTTTGCACTCAAATAGTTGCCTCCAATTTTGATGTCTTTCACTCTGCCCTCGCGATTCAACAGTACCCACGGATTTCCACGCGGTGTACACTTCGCCTTTCTCTTCAGCCATACGAACACTTTACTCGTTGACTTTCTTATCGGCTAGCGTGACACGCAATCGCTTCCAGAGCTGGAATCGCCTGAATCTCCCATGTTCGAATATCCTTGGTCAATTTTAGTCAACTTTCATTCAGTCCCCTCTACTAACTATGTTGAAATCCAAACGAACAGGCCCTTTTTTGTTCTGCCGTAGAAGCACGAGTCTGGCACGTGAATAAGAAAACCGAAACCAATCAACTTCATTGTGGGGGGGCCCAGTGAAGTAATATACCAAAACACTATTTCCGCTATCACGTCACTTTTGTGTGAAGCAAAGGTTATGAACCTTCCTAAACCACTCAAGAAGTGGCGTTCGGGGTTTAAGTCTATTCGCATAGCTCTTTATTCCTTACATTTCGATTAAGCAAAAGAAGAAAAAACTGCTGGCAGTGGTTTGGAAAAGGAAGACAGTGGGATGTGGAAAAATCAACCAGTCATCGTTAAATAAAATGAATAAGAAAGCGAAGACCAATCAACTTCACTGTCGGGAGGGAGGGGGGCCCCAGTGGGATGTTATACTAAAACACTATTTCCGCTATCACATCACTATTGTGTATAGTAAAGGTTATGAGCGATAAAAAAACTCGAAGCTTTTCCAAACCACTCCAGAAGTTGCGTTAGTTAGGGGTTTAAGTCTGTTCACGGAGTGCGCAACAAAAAGAAACCGCAGGGGTTTGGAAAAAGAAGACGTTGGGACGTGGGCTTCCAAAGTAATACAGCTCACTTCTAGGGGAAAAATGTATTATTATTTCATGGAAACGTCATCCGTTGTGTGACCCGGTGTTAAGTTATTCGAGGAACCGTTGAGAATTTGAATGCGTTGTAAAGAATGGGGAACGAAATATGGTCGATTTACAACACTAAGTATTCCGAAATACGAACATTTTCAACAAAAGAATGACAAAACTTAGTCACTCCTAGTATGTCCGAAGTGGTTTTTGGTGATTTCTGCCGTTTTTGCCTTGCTTTGTAAAGTCGTTTTAAAACAGGTAGAACAGGGATAGCATAGCCATCGTCTTCCCGTCCCTTGAATAGTTCTCAAAGTGCAAGAAAAATACTGGGCTAACGACCAGTCAATGCGACAGGCGTTACAAACAAATATGAAAATTAATCACACACGAGCTAGCCTGCTATCACAACAAATTTCAAGGAATTTTGAGTTTGGTGATTATAATTTATTAGGTGGAATAATTTTCTGGAAGTAGTTTCTGAGGCATTTATATATTCCCCGATCCTTCGAATTCTCGAACCTCCCGATAACTTTACCGAAAGTGGTTTCTTTACCCCAAGACGAACTGCACTGAATTCTTTCTCCGATTTCTCGCAGCCTTGAAAAAATTCACACTTGGAAGCTCTTTGCGCATGGAAAAATAAGTGCTCGTGAAAAAATTAAAAGCAGAAAATAGTCCTTGGTTAAAAAAAAAAAAAAACGCAAATAAAAAAAGGCCCAAAGACGAAAGAAAGGGTATCATTCTGTCAAGAGAATTACAATCCTTAGAAAGCGACTGGTACTCTGCTCTACGATGGCGTCCAGATTTTGCACAAAGAAGTCGCAGATAGGGTTAGGGTTAGTCAAAAGTGGCCGGTTATTCTGAAGTTGCTACGGGGCTTTTTCTGAGCGCTTGAACCGTGTTCTCTTTTTTTGTCGAACTCTTCTCTTTAATATCGCCAGTTTTTCTTCTTTCGCATTAAAAGTTGACAGGTGACAAGGAAAAGTTGCTAATTCTCCTCAAACAGTGCCGAGGTTTGTAATCGATAAAAGCAAACCTTAGCAGATCGGCCAGATTAAATGACTGTCAATGTTAGCATCGGGTAAAAGCTCGCAGTTGAAGTGGCTCAATCCAGACATGTTGGCAAACAGCAGAGAAACAAAACAAGCAGCTGTTGGCAAACAGCAGAGAAATGGAGAATCACTTTCAACGATAAAAATATCCTGTCACTTTAACTGAAAGAGACTCAAGGGAAGTAGGTCTCCAGAGGTCAATAAGAAATAAGTCTCTAGAGAACACCTAATTTTAAAAATAATTGTTTTAGTTACAAGGTACCGGGGACACAATACTAAAACAATGAATCGAAAAATAATTGTCTTTGTAATCGTAGGTCTGCAAACACAAAAAGTAATAATAATAAAGACTCGAGCAGAAAAAGATGCTGATAATATAAGGTTACTCTTCAGTTTGCCTAAAGAAACGGACTCCACAAAATAAACAGGGAAATGGGAGACTTAATGGCACTGTAGTGACACGATGCTAAAAGAATGAATTCAAAAAGACATGTCTTTATTAACATAGGTCTCCAAACACAAAAAGTAATAACAACAAAGCTTGTAATTAATTAAAAAATGAAAAGATAATTATTACAAATGGCACTTAAACGGCAAACATAATTGAAAGTATGGCGCCAAAGTGCGAATTGATAAAGGATTCTGGTAGAGCCTTAAAGCAAGCCAAAAAAAAATATGCTAAAACAAAGATTTGTCTATTGAAGAATACTGTCTTCCAAAACAAAAGCTACAAAAGGCACTTTAGAGGCAAAATCAATACATTGAAAAAGGAGTCTGACAGAGCCTTAATTAAGACTCTAGGAAAAAGAACTCAAGTGAGAAAGCACACTAGGTGATAGAAACGAAGGCTTTGTGTATTAAAAAATACTGCTTTCCAATACAAATTAATCTTACAAAAGGCACTTTAGCGGCACGCAGGAAGATCGATAAATTGAAAAAGGATTTTGCTAGAGCCGAAATACTCAGGGAAAAGAACACAAGTGTGAAAACACGCGAGTTGATAGTAACAAAGGCTTTTTGTTTTATTTCAAGGCTTTTTGTGTTAAACTATAAAATGAAATGGGCTGTGTTTATGATAAACGAAGTAAAGAAAGATGAAGGAAAGCTGAAAGAAAGCTGAATCATTCAAATATACCTAAAATGTGGAAAAAAGAAAAAAAAAAGGCGAGATGTAAGTGACCGCCCACAAATCCAGTTTCGATGCCGGGCTATTTCTAGCTAGTCAATGTTTCTTTTAGCTTTTTCTTGAACAAAGATGAATGCCTTCGAAAGGCAGACTATAATTTTTTCTTTAACTAATAACTTTCATTGATCTTGTCATTTTCTTGTTTTTTCTTTCTTCTTTTTTTCTTATGGTGCGAACCACATAATCTTTGCAATTCTAGGAAGGTTGCAGTTCGACCTATTTCAAAGATTTGTTTATTTAAAATTACTGTCTTCTTTAGCGGCAAAATCGATAAATTGAAAATGAAGGATTCTGCGAGAACCTGAAAACTCGAGGAAAAGGAACTCCAGTGAGAAAAAAAAAATAGGTGATAGTAACAAAGGCTTTGTGTATCAAATACTGTTTTCCAAAACAAATCTCACAAAAGGCGCATTAGCGGCATGCTGCTAGATCAATAAATTAAAAAATGATTCTGCTAGAGTCTCAATACTCAAGGGAAGAGAACACAAGTGTGAAAAGACAATAGTTGATACATACATACATACATACTAAATACATACCTAATTTAATTAGTAATGCAGGGTGGTTGCTGGCATCATTAAGCTGATGTGGGCCTGCGATAAATCTAACTTCTATATAATTACAGTAATTACTAAAAAAGTAGAAAAATCCTCGCATAAATTAAGATATGAGTAATGATTCAAATTGGTTTATAATCCTAGCATAAATTTCAATACAGGTAATAAGATAAAATTCCTAAAAATATTTAAAATTTACCAAATCCTTGTTGCCAGCTAGAGCAGTTTGATTAAAAGATATCTTTTCAATAATTGTTGAAAGAGAACGGAGTTTGTTCTTAAATCTCTTATCCTCTATGTTCTTGACTGAATAAGGCAAGGAATACCACGCTATTGCAGACCTACGTCTAAAACTGAGACAGTCTTCCAACATTGGAGTTTGGTACCTCCAGAGTTAGTTTAAAATTGTCCCTCATATTTCGTATATTTGGACTTTTCCTAATAATTGTTACAACCCGCTCAGGACAGATCCCATAAAAAGCTTCGTGTGTCAGAGAAAAGAGCCTCATCTTATACAAATAACTTATGGATTTACAAGAAGATGGTACCACTGATTGGGACTTAGTATACCTCCATGTTGTTTTAAGATAAGCTTGGCAGCACCCAGGTGAATTTTCTCTAAAACACCTAATTTTTCTTACCCAATACACAATTTCCATGAGTGATGCTCGGTAAAATTCCCTTAAAATAAATGGACTCTAAGATATGAAAGGGAAGGCTTTTAAAACTGCGTAGTTGCTTTACCTTCTTGGCTATAGATATTGATAGATCTTCAATGTGGTGTCCCTAGCTTAACTTATTGTCAATCATAAACCCTAGACAGTATGATTTGCTGAAAAAGTTAATGGCATGACCACCCAATTTGACTGGTCTTACAAGACCAATGAAAACATTACGGGTGAGAAGCATAACCTCAGTTTTATCGGGATGAACAATTCCTGTTACACTACTTAGCTATTTCAGTTAAAGAAGTTTGGATCTTAAGGCTGACATCATCAATGGAATTGCCTATACAATATAGAGTTGTGTCATCAGTAAACATTTCCATCTTTCCACAACTAGGCACCTCAGGCAGATCATCGACATAAATACTAAAAAGCCTGGGGCCAAGTACTGTGCCTGGGGTACGCCAAACTTGATGGTCACCTCATTAGATCTTTGCCCCTTTACGTCAACAAACTGATTTCTCTCAGATAAGTAATTTTCAATCAGATTGTTTTGGTTCCCTGATATTCTACAGGATTGGAGTTTGAGGGCCATCGTGTTATGACAAATGTAATCAAATACCTTTTTAAAGTCTCTAAACAGTACCCCCACAGATTTGTTTTTAACCAGTTCTTGTCTCCAAACTTCAGTCAGGTGCAGCATTAAGAGTTCTGTTGACCTGCCAGTTTTAAAAATCCACTGGCTTTTGCTGGACAAGCCTCCCTTGTTAAAATGGCAGTCAATGGAATCTCCTGTTATGCCCTCGTACACTTTGCTAGGAATAAACAATAGAGAAATAGGCCTAAAGTCACCTCTTTTAGAGCTATGTACCTTTTTGGGTACAGCTTTCCCTTTACTTTACGATAAATTGGCCACAAAGTGACGCTTTTATTTCGCCAGACATCAAGGAAATTGATATAATAAACATCCCGCAATCTCTTAAGCAAAGGTGGGGTTAAATATCGGCAAAGAGCCAAATACGTATAAAAAGGCAACAAAAGCCTGAAGAGAAGGCCGGAGCATGGGGAGGGGGCGGGAAAATTCTTCTACAGTACCGAAAATCTGTGTTCGTATGTTAACACCATGGAAATGAAGGCGAGAAGGACCAGGAGAGAAACTGACCTTGCCTATAACCTTGGTGCTATTTGATCTGACTTCATTTGATTGGCTTAAGATCTGTGATTGACAACGCTCCTTGCCCCTTGCAAAGGCACACCTAAATACTTAACTCTTTATGACGGGCCTCGAGATAAAATCACATTACGCTTTTGTCATAATGTTGGCCTTTAGTTGATTGACTAAAAAACAGCACACACATAAGAAAAAAAAAAAAAAGAACTCAAGTTTCTCAAGATGTACCGATATTAGATAACCCCTTTATTTTGGTAAGAGAAATGACGCTACAATCATTTATATTTGATGTCCTGTTTATAATTTCTAAAAGGACAGGTCTCCCGAAGTGAAAATGGAATAAAGAGATAATAGAGTGAGATCATGGAATTGAAGAAGGCTGTAGCCTCAGATCTGTTCGGATTCGTGCCACAAATCTCTTCTCTGAGTACGACATCGAATATGATATTAGTATGTGCTGGCATGAAAGTGATATTGAATCAGCTATGCTGATACAATTAAAAAACCTTCGTGTTTCACCAAATTTGTGCAACCACTTCAGAAAAACATTTAAAAGAAGTCAACACACTTTTTCAGTTCATACCAGACTAGTCCGTTTTCCAATAGTGGTGTTTTTTGTACGTGAATCAGTTGGGTTTGTTTTCTTGCAGAGCTGAATTATGAAACACTTTATCTTTGCGACTGTATTTCTCTCCATCGTGTGCATTCTCTGGAATGTAAGTTATTTTATATTTTGCTGCTTTCAGATTTCATTGAAGGTAACATGTATATGTCAGATCAATACTTTGGCTTCGTTTCGAACGGATTTTGTAAAAACGATAAGGAAAAGGCTTTACGTTACTTTACCCCTTTTCCTCAGAAATGCAACTTAAAGAAAGTTTTAATGGAAGAACCCAATCTAAATTTTATTTCATAGAGTAGGGACATGGCGTCATTTAATTACTAGAGATAGAAGAAGGATAATTGGACCTATAGTGTATAAATTGTTTTCCTTCGGCAGGATCAAGTATCGGGTTCCTCACTCAGGACCAAGAAAGGTAATCTTTTCATCGAATATTACTGACCTTGAGAAACGTTTTGGGGACGTAGATAAACATAAAACTGCGTACGATGCAGTTGGATCTGCATCTTTTAAAGAAAGAATTAAGCTTTTTACCTTTATCTTGAGCTCGTAACTCTTTTAGTCCTATTAATTTCTAAACAACTTTAAATTCAAATTACGAAGGAGAATGATGAAGTCGACAAAAACTTAAATATTGTTTTTGAATACCTATATACAAATTGAGCTTACCTTTGTTAGGAAATAAAAACGAAATGTTTTAAATCAATTCGTGTTAAAACCCTATTAAAATACACGTCTAACAGTTTTGTGCGAAAAATCGTATTGGTGGGAAACTGATTACGAACTGCTTTGTATTGAAAATGCAGATACTTCCAGTTACATTTCTATGAAGCGAGAGCGGCCACTTTTGACTGATGGACCTGTACGTCGTACACCAAATCAAACCAGATGGGGCTAATTACTTCAAAGACAAATGTAGAGTTCATCTGTTGCTTTCGCAAGCATTTAATTGAAATTAAGTGACTTGATGCGCATTTTAATCTCTTTTATGTGAACAAGAGGGACAAACAGGCACCGAAAAGTACACAGTGCTGAGAATTTTCGAGTTTAAAACTGTAGCGCTTGGGAACGATAAAATCTTGAGCTTTGAGAATTTTGCTCAAAGAGTGAGGCTAATTGCAGTGTATGTCTACAAGCTCATAGATATCACGTTGCATCAAGTCATCTCAATATTTCTAAGTTGGTAGTTTCAAAGGTTCATGCGAGGAGAGTGATATGCAACATTCTAACGACGCTATGATTGGTACACATATAGGCATAATGTGTCCAAAGCCAGGGATTGGCGTTTGTGCAAATTTGTGTGCCGCTTTTGGTAAATGCCCAAAAGGACAAATTTGCTGCTTTAATGGCTGCGGGCGACAATGTACTAAACCAGGTGTGTTCATTCGTAGTAATTTTCTTTGAAACTGTTGTAGAATGAGAGATTAGAGAGCGTTTTGTTGTTTTTCCAGAGGAAGGAGCATATTTCTTTCTTCATAAAGTCGTACCGGAAAACACTGAATAGTAAACATCCCAGGAAGTAAACAGTGAGCAGTAGAATATAGACAGTTTATCTTCTCTTACATTAAGCTGTTCGTAAACATTTTCCTGCAATTTTTTTAAATAATTGAAGGATAAGAAACACCATAGTCTCCATTTGGCCCGAAAGTATGCTTGTATATGTGTCCTTGAACATTATATCTCCCTTGGAGCTCACAGTTCTCCTCGAAGTTCACTCTCGGAAAAATATTCGCTTCCCAGAACATATGATTTCTCGCGGGGGTGGAGGAATTCGGGGGAAGGGTCACATAGTTTCAGGTTTAAACGGAGGGAGATCATTTGCCCGCAACAGAGTATGAAAGGGGAACTATAGAAGATAATTGCCAATTGACTGCCAATTACGAGGGATCATAAGGATATTAAAGAGCCCTAAGGGAAGATCAAGTAAATTTAATTTTTTAATCGTGACACATTCAAAATCCTCCAAACCCCCTCCCCCCCCCCCCCCCCCCCGTTGATGATAGTTCTCACTTATTCGCGTTGCTCGCTCGCGTGCAGGATATTCTTAACACGTATATCCACACGCAACCATCCAATATCCTCTTTATATACCCAAGTATGAAAAGGTTAAAGACGGTCAGGATACCTAAATAACAATTCCCACTCCGACCTTTACAATATCATTCATTACATTACTCAAGAAAACTTTGTAATTGTTTTCATGTATTCGCTTCACAGTCAGAATACGTCAGTGAACTTTGTTGCAAATATTACATCGCCATTGAGAACTTTTCACCGGTTCTGCTTGTGCGCCTACAAAATTAAATGTAACTTACATCTTACAGTCATCGTGACACTCAGGTGCCCCGTTATCAAACCAGGACAAGTCGGCACTTGTATTGACGAATGTGACACCGACGAGGGTTGTCCATCCGGAAGGAAATGTTGTTTCAACGGATGTGGAAATCAGTGTTTCTAGTCCAGGTCGGTTTGCGCATCTTGTGGAAAAGTTACGATATGTGTAAATTTTGAATTAATTTCGAGGATCCAAGAAATAATCAACGGAATTTGTAGAGCGGGAGGGGTGAGAGGGGGAGAGATTGAATTCTTAAAAACAATTTCATCAATTAATATGTTGGGTTATCTAATACATGCTGAATGACTAAGACAACGAACGACTCTATTTACCAGAACTAACTGAAAACTCTGACCCAGATGTTATTCCTTTGTCTCAAGAAAGAATGGAGGGTTAGCGCACAGCTAGGACAGCTAGCTAAGACGCTGTGCGGATTTTGTTAACTTTGCCGCCGCAAATAGCATATAACTTTTCTAATTTATCTTCCCTGGAGTTCTGTCTAGCTATATGTTACGTATACATTGGGAGGGTGGCTTGTTAACGATGTTTTAATTTAATTTTTTCACAGTATATCATGACACTCAACTTGGTTTTCTCTGATAGGGCACGTCCAAGCTCATCATTTGTTGAAGGTGGAGTTGAACATGGAGTCAGCGGACTGAAAACCAATAAAACGCATAAATTCTACGATTATTGTTTTGTTTTGGGTCACTCTGGTTTTTTTATCCTGAACGAGACCGAATCTTGGTGTACCTCATTGATTTCAACCAAAGAGCGTATTCATATAGAGTCTATGTCGCACAAGTCATATTGCCCCCACGTTCAGTGAACACCCCCATCAGCGTAGCCCTTCCGCCCTCATCAACCTCAAGTAATACTGAACTTTGGATAAAAATTAGCTTATTAGAACCTTATTGGATAAAAAATGCTCAGTCATAATCATAAGAATAAAGAAAAAAAAATTTGCACTGCTCCTGCTTACGAAAAAAAATTTGTAAAATAATGGACCAATAGAGGGTTGGATCTTGTACCAAGTATGTTTCGTATGTTAATCGTTAGGCATCGCTAATTAAGTGCGTGGTGCTCTTGTCACTCTAATTGTGGTTTAACCACACGTTTAAGGCCCGGTTTTCAACGCGTGCACAAGCGCAAGTACAAACGCAAATATAACACCTCCTACGTATTTCACTTTGAAAACGGCCTCGATACAGAAAATTTTTCCTTTGTCTCGTGCTTGCGTCGAGGCTGTTCTCACGGGGAATTGAGAATGTTCTGCTTGTGTTTGTGGTCGCGTCGCAAGTGAAAACCAGGTTTTGAAGTTGAGCCAAAATATTTAAAAATTGTTTTCGATCTTACGCCACGTGTAACAGGTTGAATATTCTATTTCATCACTTAAAAAATCTATTTCAGCTTAAAGAACAGAAATTGCCTCCAAATCTGAGAAATACCAATAAAATCATCAAGTCGTTTGTTTTGTCAATACGGAGCCCATGAAATCTTAGTGGCATAGTGATGGTAATCAACGACTTTAGCCCATATCAAACATTGCACCACGTGAGTACAGTAGATGGCGACTTGACTACTGGGGACGGAGTCACTTACCTCGGTGGCCACATGACCTGGAGCAACACGGCTAGAGGGCGAAGTATCCTACATTAGTCATACTTCCATCATCGAACGCCATCGCGCTGTTGTATTGTCGTATGAAACAGTTTACTCTCGCGTTGCGTCCCTGAACATAGAAGGAAGAAAGTGCATCGGCGCATCGTTAGGTGACTAATAAGTCCTTTTATGGTTAGAGCCCTCGAGAAAGTCAATTGACTAGAATAAAACCTTTCCTTAAATTCCTTGCGAAGAATGAAAATTACGAAGACCTAATTCATGAGGAATCTTAAGTAGCGACTTCCTAGGGGAGATTTAGTAAGATGCCCTAATTACTTATAAAGGAAACTTTTCATTTCACAATGTCAAGGGAGGTAAGACTTATTTACCAAAAAGGATTCTGACCTTATTTGGCACGTATTTCATTACAATTTGAAGCAATTTCATGCTGTAAACGGCAAAAGCCGCTTTCAATGTTATTGCTTGAAGCATTTGTTCGACATTAATCGAGAAAATGAATCATATCATTACTTTTTAGTAAGGAGTCGAGTTCGGAAAGAAACCTGAAAACAGGGCCGAAATTAGATTACAATAAATCATCGAGTTGTTATAATACAGCAACGCAAAGCGTGCGCTTTGATTGGTGAATTGTGTCTACTATCTTTCCATGAATGTACGATGCCCAAGTGAACAAATTCAATGACTACTTTTCGCGCGCCTGTTTTACTGGTCATTAAAGAATGATTCAAAGAAAAGGAACCCTTTTGCTACAATGTATGGACGTTATTTTATCAAACAAATGGTAAAAACCACAGATTAATATGTACGCAGCAAGCTGGATGTTCGCCGCAAAGTACTCGAGAAGCTATAATTATACACTTTGCTATACTACTTGGCAGTTGATCACAAGTTCTTTTGCAATTTTAAAGTTCTCCTTCACTCATAAGAACCCGAGGTTAATTTTAAGGCTGGCTGTCCGAGCTTTTAAACATAACACCATGAAAGAAAATAGAGTTTATTGTCAGTTTACTTGCTGTTGGTGAGTTTGCAGTGACAGGAACACGTACACCGATAAACTGTAGGCAGTTATCCAAAGTGGTATGTTTCTGCATACGTGAATTGATAGCTTTTGACTGAAAGTGAGAAGGCGCCTGGCTTATTATTTGTTTAAAAGTTGCCATGGAAACCCCACACTAAAAGGAAATCATACAAATTTTAATTAGTTTACTTTTTATGGTGTTTGTTTATTACTTTTCATTTACATATGGAAAAGAAAATAGACTTGTTAGTATTTGGTTTACAGACTCCGCTTGGGACAAATTTAATGAGAAAAATAGTAACAAAGGTATGACCTCTTTGTTTCACTTAATGAAACTTACAAACCTGCTTCGCAAATGCCGCACTGTAAATTTTAGAAAAGCATGTTTAAAAGGGAATCTTATCGAGATGAGATTCTATAGGAGAGATAATTCAAAGACAAACTGCAGATCTTCTCAACTATCTTCTTTTGGGTTAGATATGACAAAAAGCTTGATTAGTTTTGCTTGAGAGTATTCGGCAAGAAGACCTTGTCAAAAAAAGCCTCTGTTATAAAAAAAAGCGTTTAATTAATCACTACTTTAAATTTTTATTTTGCGGGTAGAGGATACCGGTAGACAAAGATGAACATGGTGCTACGGGAATTTTCATGTGTTATTTACCGGACAGAGATCACCAGGTAGGCGAAACAGTATGTGGCAAATAAAATGTTGGGCCCATTTCATTTTGACTTGCCATGGGAAAAGAAAAAGGGCGTTCCTTTTTGCCAAGGGTTTGGGCGAGAATTCAGTCATTATTCATTTTTGCCTTTGACCTTAAAGGGACACTGTCACGGGTTGACATGCACAGAGGCATACACTCTCTCCGAGACTTGTCACGCTCGACGGCCATTATGGAAATATCAGTGAGTTGAAGAATTCTGCATATATTTTGCATTTAAATCAAGTTTATCCAAAGCAAATGCTCATGAAAGTGAATTTATTTTACTGAGGAACCTTCGGTGATCTTTTGTAAGTGTAAAAGTGCTTGTACGACGAAGCGCAAAGAAAATAGTTCTCGTGGTTGCCCGTGCAAAGGGAGAAACGTGCTGTGTACAGATGAATGTAAATGTGGAACAAGCAATAAACCTTGCAGAAACAGGGTATGCACATAAAGTTGAATACACGCATATAAAGTTGTATACATTCACTTCTTTTGTGGCTCGAATGTCCTAAAAGCATTCGAAATAATTTGTGTATTCCCTTTCTTCAGGATTTGAACGAGCAGTCGTCATCTGCCTATATTTATGAAAGCCGTAGAGTTCGCCTGAGGCTTACCTGTATTCCAATTATAATGTGTAGTAGAATAAACATCTGCCTCGCAAATGCTACAAATGTCTGTGATATCTGGCATTTTTTTATTTTCCTATCAGTAAAATCGCTGTCGCTGAATGACTCATAACCTGCATCAAATTTTGCCTGCAGCCACAACTTAAATGTCCTTTCTTCCACATAAATAGGCTTATGGTTCCTCAGCCACGCTTTCTTGTATTCCCCTCTGTCTTCAACCTTTCGTTTCCGCCCGGAGTTAATGCGTTTACCGCCATGTCCGAATCCTCCGCTAGACGCTAGTTTGAATTTGTGAATGCAACTTGAAAAAGTCAGGATGACTTTTTCAAGTTTCGGTCGGCTACACGAGCATGCGCAGACCGTGACCGTGTACCTTTAACTTGCTATAAGCAACAAAATGTCTTGCACGCAAGACGTGCCTTTGTTTTCAGTTCAGGACGGTAGTGATGTTCACGCCATGGATTCTGTTCCTCTTGAATCTTCAAAATTTGTCAGCCATCGAGCAGCGTCTATAATGTCATAACCTCTTTCAGCTGTCTAATATGACATAGTGAGCGTACGTCTTGTATTCTTGATAAGCAATCGCATATCTCTAGTCCTACGTACTTAGCGTTACTGATGACGCTTCAGTTCCTTAAGTTGTTGTTGTCGGTGTAGTTTATGATGTAGTTTCCATCTGGATTTAAGATTTCCCTGATTTTGATCCCGACCATATCGGGATTTCACATAAACTGCAGTATGAGGGTCTCAATGGAGTTGACCGTTAGCCGTAAAAACGGCCAAAAGTCCAGAGAGACGTTTCCGGACAAATTTCAACCGTTGATCGCAAATAAAAGTTAATAGTAAAAACTTTTTCTTTCTACAATGTGTCATTTTGGGTTAAGCGTTAGCCGTAAAAGAGCCAAAATTTTTACACTTAACCGTACAACCATCACCCTAGTGAGTGCCTCCCGTATCTGTGCCTGCCAAGGAATCAATGGTTGATTGAATACTGCAAGCAGGGAGGGAAGTCAAATATCTCTTTTCTTGTGGCCATGATATCTTTAGCTTAAAACCAATAACTTCCTATAATTCTCACTAGTTAAAGATTTGGATCAGACGAGATTCAAATGCCGAGGAAAAAGTTCAGCAAACAATGTCGTTCGCCTTTTAACTAAAATCATCTTTAATTTCTAGTTTCTCCTCAATTCAGTCTATTTTAACTCTCCGCGTCTGAGCTGACGAAGTGAAAACTCAACATATTTCTCAACGTGATAGCGTGATACCGATGTGATCGTGAGGTAATCTTAACTTTTGCGATTCTTGGTACAACAGCAAGAGAATCAACTTAGAAGTATGGAGGCTAAAATGGAGTGATGGTAACTAACAGCTTAATTGGAAAGAGTAAAGGCTGATAGTTTCGAAAGGAACTGTTTGGGGCTGCGTCGGTGGGAGTAACGAAATAATTTGGATATATCAACAAAGTTGAAATGGTAAATTGGCCACCGTAATGATTACAAAAGCTGACGTTTCGAACGTTAGCTCTTCGTCGGAGCGAATAGAGGAATTGTGGGTTGTGTGTGCTTTTAAAGGCAGAAAATGGAGCTACGTTATTGGTGGCAACATGGCAACGAGAAAAACATGAATAAATTAGTGGATTGAAAAGCGTTCGTTGATCCCTGTGTGATTTAGACTGCCGGTTTGAAAGATGAGCTTTTGTTCAAGATTTTTACGGCTTTCCGTGCTACCTAAGTGCAAAGAAAGACCGCAGATTGCCATATCTGGCTTAGAATGATTAGGTAAATTAAAATGTCTAGCGACTGGTTTCGATGTGTCCTTGTCATTCCTTTCCACGTCTCGAAGGTGTTCTCGGAATCGGTCACGTAGTCTTCTGCCTGTTTCGCCGATGTATATCTTTTTGCAATAAGTGCACGTTATGCAATAGATTACATTGGCGGAGGTGCACGTGAAGTGATCGGTGATCTTAATGGATCGTTTAGGTCCCGATATTTTATCAGTGTTGTGAATGAAAGGACACGTTTTGCATCGTGCACAAGCGCATTTAAAAGTGTCTGGTTGGTCATTAGTCTGAAAAGAACTTCTGATCAAAAAATTGCCTATGTTTTTGTCGCGTTTGAATGAAATGAGCGGAGGCTGCGAAATGATAGTGCTTGTCTCTGGATCGTTTTGAAGTAATTTAAAGTTTTTAAGAATGATGAAGTTAACTGAGTGGTTGTGAGGGTGAAACGTGAGAGTGAATGGAATGCGGTCGGAATCTTCCTTATGCGACGTTTGTAGTGCTGAATGTCGATCAATAAGTTGAGCGAGGTGGTAACCCGCTTGAACGACAGAGACAGGGTAACCAAGTTTATCGAAGAACTGGCACATTGACTCTGATTTGTGGTGGAAATCAGAGTCATCACTACATAAACGACGAAGTCTTAGAAACTGAGAAAAAGGAATGGAATTCTTAACGTAAGATGGATGCGAAGACGAATATAACAAGTAATTATGCGAGTCTGTAGGTTTGTAATACACACTAGTGCATAAACCGTTACCTTCAATTGAAACTTTGATGTCTAAAAAGGATAAAGAATTGTCAGAAATTTCCCAGGTATATTTCAGAGACGGGTGAAAAGAATTGACTGCGGTTATGAGTTGAGTGAGTTCCTCTCTGGTAGAGGAGGTAGCGACCGTAGAGTTCAGGTTTGGACCCGCTGTATTGGCGGTTATGAATTGAGTGAGTTCCTCTCTGGTAGAGGATGTAGCGACCGTAGAGTTCAGGTTTGGACCTGTTGTGTTGGCTGAAAAATTGATGTTCGACAAAACCTACAAAAAGATTGGCATAGCTAGATCCCATTTTGGTGCCCATGGCTACACCATTGGTTTGTTTGAAGAAGTTTCCGAATGAAAAACAATTGAGTGTGAGCACTAGTTCGGCTAAGCGTAGTAGTGTTTCAGATTTAGGTTCCTCAACAGTACGTTGATCAAAAAAATGTTTAAGAGCCACCTTTTGATAAAAAGAGGTGTCAGAAAGTTGCCGCAAAGCTTCTTTTTGGTAGAGGTCGGTGCGCCAAACAATGACTGAGCCGCCCTTATCGGCCGCTTTGATAACTATGTCTTTGCGTTTTCTAAGACTTTTTAGAGCCGACCACTCTTCAGAAGAGAGATTAGAAAATTTGGTTTGAAATTGAGTTTGTTGATATCGTGGCGGCATTTTTTGATAAAAAAGTCTAATGATGCGAATTGGCCCTCTGGGGGAGTCCATTTAGACTTTCGAGTCTGAAGTGTTTCGAAGGTGTCTTTGTTCGAGGTGTTAGAATCATTCTCTTTGTTGTGAAAAAAGGCTTTTAATTGAACGCGGCGAAGGAATTTTTCTTCGTCTTGTTTAATTGAGAATTCGTCCGTTGTTTTAGAAATGGGAACGAAATTTAAGCCCTTACTGAGGACGGATTTTTCTGAATCGGAAAGTGAGAGGTTTTCTGGAATGGTAACAAGATATACATCGGCGAAACAGGCAGAAGACTAGGTGACCGATTCCGAGAACACCTTCGAGACGTGGAAAGGAATGACAAGGACACATCGTAACCAGTCGCTAGACATTTTAATTTACCTAATCATTCTAAGCAACATATGGCAATCTGTGGTCTTTCCTTGCACTTAGGTAGCACGGAAAGCCGTAAAAATCTTGAACAAAAGCTCATCTTTCAAATCGGCAGTCTAAATCCCACAGGGATCAACGAACACTTTTCATTTCACTAATTTATTCATGTTTTTCTCGTTGCCATGTTCCCCCCAATAACGGAGCTCTATTTTCTGCCTTTAAAAGCACATACAACCCACAATTCCTCTATTCGCTCCGACGAAGGGCTAACGCTCGAAACGTCAGCTTTTGTAATCGTTACGGTGGCCAATTTACCATTTCAACTTTGTTGATATATCCAAATTAATTGGAAAGAGTTTCATATAACCCCTACTTTAATTATGCATTGATTTCATATAGACTAAATATAGAGGTTTCTTTGCAACACTCTATGCAAATTAATGTATGGGGTTATATCGAACTCTTGTCGCTTAATTTTTCGACTTTTACCCTGAATTTTCCACGTTTACAAAAAAATATCGCGGAATTGATGTTGCAGCCTAGAATTTGTCTGTAATTATTTCACTTGATTTTCCCTTTCCAACTACAAATACAAATAATCAATTTTAACACTTGCTACATTTGAGAAATCCCGCCGTTCGACTTTGACTCAATTGCTTTTAATTCAAACATTCCAGCCGTGACGCCTCCAGGGAATTATTCAATCTACCTATACTATGTATTTCAAAACAAAACGAGACTAGTTCATTTATATATTTTGTTGACACCGTAGAGGAATATGATAAAGTTATTTAAAAATAATCATTGTTGAGCAATCACAAACAGTCATTGTAAATGCACTAACGAATGCAAACTGTGGCTTGTTTTGACTATTTTTTATTATTAGAACAACACCTTACATAAATATTGCGTTTGATTGAAATAATAATGGAAACGTGATATAATTTAGCTCCTCGGTTTTGCTTTCGTCGCACATCCGGTTCTGAAGAATGTAATAAAGAAGTAATTTTCTGAGCGAAAAATTAAAACATCGAAGCTTTTTTTTGTACAGCGCCTTGTCGCTCGAGTTTTTTGGGATTGCGTGGCCATTGTTTGTTCTTTCTTTAGAAGCTGCATCTCAAAAGCAATCTGTTTCAGATTTCTCTTGCGGTGTTGAAAAAAGAAAAAAAAAACAGCTTACACATTAGATTTTTGACAAAGGGTTCAAAAGTGATTTTTAATTTTCAAGGAAAAAGGCCTATTCGCGTCGGCGTACCATTGCCACTGTTAATTTTTCATCGAAAAAATCAACGCTAGTTTGTTATTAAGAGAAAATAGCGAAAGTTAAACATATTTTCCAAATAAGACAGAAAATTCAAGGTAAAGAACAAGTTATCCAAATAAAAGATGTTTTTAATCATAAACATTGTTTATTACAAGTGACATATCAGCTAAAGAAATTTACTTAAAAAAGTCAAAAAGAAAGAAGTGTGAAGCTTCAAAAGGCAACTCCCTCGAAAATTCCCTGAATTCTGTGAGTTGATATTGTTCCTTTTAAGCTATTTCTCTGGTTCAATGCAGTGCACTTATAGGTGGTTTGCAACCAATCTCTAGAGACACAAGTAACAACAGTGAAAGGAACAAATGCTGGTGGACGAACAAAAGGAGCTAATGAGATATCTATTGCTTACGTCCACCAACATGGCGGCAATGACGTAACGTGCAAATCACCTATTGATGGTATTCAACTGGAAGACTACACAGAGGGTCTCTATGGAATTAACCGTTGGACGAAAATGACCAAAATGTTTTGCCGTCAGGCGCTAAAATTGACTAATTTTAACCGTTAGCCGTAAAAAAGGAAGAAGTTAACCGTAAAGTTTTCAGCTGGTGACTACAATAGAAAGATACTTACTGTCAGCCGTAAAGTGGCCAAAATTCAAACCGTTATCTATAAAACCCCTCTCCCCAATGAGACCCTCTGAACAGTATACGAAGCTGTGTTCCCTGTCATAATTAAGAAACGTGCTCTCGAATTGTACTATCAAAGGTAATTTGAAGACATCTTTTAACTTACCGAACGTGCGTAAAACTTTTATTTGACTCGAGAAGGCGGCGAGGTTTGTTTTGAAATAATATCCTGCCAACTTTACTCTCAAATGAATTACCTAATACATTAGTTTATGCCAACTGAATTAATTACTACCCGAGACTGAACTAAATCATCTGAACAACAAAAGGTAACAGCGAAAAAGATAAGAAAAATACATAGAATACACAGATAGAACTCTGGCTGAGAGCTTTCCCTTTACGCGCACATACATTATATGTCTCTTTAGTTGAACTACGGGTGGGCAAAAGGTCATCACATGTATTGTAAAAACTGTCCAGAAGTTAAAATAACAGCCTGTATTCACAAAAAGCGCTCGGACAAAAGCAAACTATTGTCTTTGTTAGGACTTGTAATTCCAAAAAAGATTGTTACCGAAACAATCTCTACCCTTAATATCACATCACGTATCGCGTATCACATCACGTATCTCTTTCACATTCTTAACGTGAGCGATTGATGGAGATTCTTATTGAAATGGCGCTAAAATAACATCAAGGTAAATGTCATTTGAAAACAGCTCCGTGAGAGGAATCCTCCTTGCTTTCTTGGCACTAGGGAAACTTTGCCACAATGATTTTTGGAGCATCCCTTGTCACCAGTGACAGAAGGGAACAAGAATTCTTAATTAAGTTTAAAATCTTTGTCGGCGGTTTACAGTGATACAGAATTGGCTAAAGCTGACAAACGTTTTCAATTCCTAGACGAAAAATTTCGATATCTCCAACGAGCCTTCAAGCAAAGGAAACAAGTGCTTATCTTTTGATGCAAAAGCAGTCACCGGCCCCAGAAAATTAACCCCAACCAACGTTTAGGTTCTGCAGAATTTATTTTTGAGTCATTTTAGTGTGTTGGTTTATTGACCTGGTTCCTTTCTTTGTCCACTTTAGTTATATTCGTTAAAAATAATTTTACTCAATTAAAAAACGAAGTGCTTTTGTAATGAGGGAAAAACGCACAAGGCAACCCTGAAAAACACATACTATTCCTCTTTGTGAACCGTGCGATTAAAGAAGTTGCATGTATCCTGCGTCAATATTTTACTCTGCTGAGTTTTCAGGTAATTGAAAAGGTAAGAGTACTGTCACTGAACGTCCGTAATAACAACCTTTAACATTGAATCGGAGACTGTTTTGGTGATGTACATGACATGACAGTTAATTGAATTACGACTGACATAAGAGATGAAGGTTAGTGTTTCGGTAAAATTATTTCAAAGTTAATGAAACTTGGCGCAGTTCTGAAGATACAGGTGAACAACCAAATAAATTTGAACCACAGAGACAATAATTTGAATTTTAATGTGGAAAGAAGTACCTTGGCAATAATCTTTCTGGAAGGCATAAGGCTTAAAATTAGTTTACCACTTGCAAAAATTCCTCATCATTTCTTGACATGAATATAATTTAGATTTCTTTTTTTAGATTTAAAAACTCAATTATTTCACCTTTAAGAACAGGTAATAATGCCACGCATTATATTTTGATCAGCATTTCGCTGTTTTTAACGTAATTATTTTGAGACCTTTGTATACACTCAACAGGGAAGGGAGATAATACACAATTTCTTTAAGACTTTTAACAAAACACTCCCACAAGGAAAAACCATGTCTATGTTTTCATTTGACTGATTCTAATATGTTCTTAGTAAGTGAGAATATTCGCTGTTGCGCTTGTCTTAATGGAATATGATGACTGAAAACGAAAAGTAACGGATATTAAGTCGATAAACAAGTGAAACTATTCATAAAAAACGGGTGCTTAAAACTAAACAAAGTGAACTTATATTTGCTGTTAAAGCTATCACAAAGCATCTTTAAATGAAATTTCGGTTGACAACAAAGACGAGAGGGTTATTTTCAAATAAAAATATAGCTCAAAGAGCCGTTCTTGAAGCTCCTTCAAAACAAAATGAAAAAATTAAGAAGAAAGCTTTAAGTGTCAAGCGAAATGTCTTAATGAACCCATAAATGCTAAAGCTTTCTAAAATCATGGCAACAGAGTGATCTGGCTCCTTGGCTTGTACCTAAGTCCCATACAAAAAACAGCCCAGGACTTTTCAAAAAGTTTGAAAGCCCAAGCTTTCGTTTCTTACATCAAAAATCTCTATTGCAATTATGAAACATTGGATAAACATTTCTCTACGATTTTCTTTCAAACTTGTGTGTGTCACATGCTTGAGTTGGGTATAACTAATTAACTGTACGGATAAGCTATGTTTAGATTATTGACTTTGACATTTTCTGTAAAAAGCAGATGATTCATTCATGCTTCCTATCATCTCTCAACGGGAGTGGTGGCCAGGGGAAAAGAATTTCATTTACCGGCGCCAACCTCTTATTTCCCGGGGGCTGAGTTCCGGTATCAGGATATAAAAACCTTCCGTCGAGTCAGATATCATACTTACTCACCTGCGGTCTGAGATATCGGGCGAATTTTGTTAGAACAGTTTGACACGTAAGTAAAATTTTCAGTTATTTTATTAAATAGTGTATCGCATATAAAACTGCTTATCTCCATACTGTGTTCAGTTTAATTTCACGAGTCCAAAGTCTAAGTCTTATTGAGTTCAAAGTCTTGAATTTATGTTTTCACAAAAGTTGAGCTACATCACGAAGCGCATCGACATTTCATGATGGTCCAACTAGGCACTGAAGCTGGCGGTCATGTCAATGAAAGATAATTGAATTGGTTTCGCGCAATGGTTGGTTTCTTTCAGTTTTGAGGACTCAAAAAATCCTTCTTCCTGACGTATCTCAGCCAAAAAAATTTACTTATCCACATCAATCAAATTCCGTTCCGTGTTGTGTTCTAGGGAAATAAATTTATGATATCTCTTGTTCGTTTCCATCCGCTAATCTCGATAATGTTGATACTCAAACCTGATAATGTCCTAATTATGCTATCCTGTATCAATAACTAGAAAAAGATATGATGTCAGTCGTATTACTCAACAAAATTACATGAAATTGTTAGGGCAACTGCATTTTCACAATATCTTGGAACTAAAAAAATCAGAGGAGTTTCAATCACAACATCAACAAAAATTTCCAAAAAAGTGTCATTTAAAGAACTTTAAGCAAATTCATATATCAATTTTGATATGTGCTTAAGTTCAAGTTTCACAAGGTCAATATATTATTCTTAAAAAAGGAGTATTACTTGCACAGCAGCCGTCCTTCAATGACGCTTATTAAGAGACTCGAGTGACAGTAGATGACGTGTTTTTTGAAACGTTTTTACGCCCACAATAACAGACCACCTGCGTAATCAGAACAAATATATTCTTGTGGAAACTTCTTGGTAGGTCACAAAGCGGACGGTTGTCTAGGGTCTTCACGAATCCCAGTGCGTTATACAACAAAGGTTTTTTTCGCTTTCTCCCGTACTTTGCTTATTGTTAAGAACGTTAATCTTCTATGAAAAATAACGGGTTATGGATAATTTGAGCGGGCGCTTTGCAAATGTAGTATCAGTGATAGGAAGAAGGCTTTTGTGGAACCTTTAAGAGTATACCAATTGAGGGAAGATAAAGCGGTGGTCGTCGATACCTTTTTCGTCGAACAATAAATAATTCAAGTTAAATCATCTTGAAAGTATGTAATTTAACAGAGTTTACTCTACTGACATATGGCCGTTTTATCAGCAGATCAAAATGAATCAACTAAAACTGATCCTTCTCATTGCCTTCTTCACTTCTTTCTTGTTCACCGAACTGGCCAACGCGCACTTTCGTCTCGGCCGAGGAATGGAGCGAGCTGGAGAGGGGCCTTTGGAGGAAAGGAGGGCCGCCCTGCATGACACTGGCTTCCTAGAGGCGAGAGCAGAGGCCAAGAGGGAAATGTTTTTGAAACGTTTGGAAAACCTCTTAGATAAATATGAAACAAGAGTGCGACGCAGCGAGGACACGAAGAATTAATCAAGGTATACACTGATGTTTTGTCGATCGCAATGTTAAACAACTCAAGAATGACTCCTTTTACGGTTTTTGAATCTATGGTTAAAATGCTGGCAAAAGGTTTTCACACAAAAGGAACACTTTGAATCTAAAGTTTGATCTCAAATGCAGTTAAAACCTTAGACATGGCGACTAAGGGTGATTTCGTGGTGTCGTCAACAAACATTCATTTTTGCACCCGTGTATAATCCTATATGCTCTTTGCAATAATTCTTTTAAAGAAACATTTAAACAAGTCTCTATTTTATGTTTCCTTTCCTTCACAGGAATGCAGAATTTTACAGTTAAAGGAAGAAAAAGCCAGAAGATATGAAGGACCCACGAATATTTTCGCTAACTAGTTGTATACGTAATAGAACATAATGTCACCCAAGTGAAACACTCATATAAATATTCAGCACCACTGGGAGTCAAATCGTGTGTGGTAACAATTATCTGTAAAAGCAGCAATTGTTAAATCACAGAAATAAGTAAGTTCTTGAGATCATTGCAGATGAAGGGTACATTAAACACTTGAGGCACAACCAAAGGCGGGCTGTTTTTATGTATGTCTAATTTCTATGTAAGTACACACCACTAGTGTTACGAAAACATGTTTTTCAATCCTTTGTTAGAGTATTTTTCCTAAGCACAGTATGTATGCTTCCCATTTCGAGCTAATATTGCAGGAGGCGTCACTTATTTCCCGCCAGTAATTGCAAGTATTGCAGTGATACAAATGAACAAGAATGCCGAGAGCCCTGCTTGAGGGTATACAGCCGGCAGATGGCTGTTTACCTCAAATGAATTCGCATATTAACGATACATTTAGGCACAATTATGTCAACGCAGGAATCATGCATAATCATGCGATGGAGTATGGAGGGGTCCTTAAACATGCTCATAGCATTTAACCATTTAGAACTTCAAAACCACTCGGACTGGACCGCCACATTCGTGAGAAGGTTATTAAATTAAATTCATGCGTGTTTGAGGTGAACTTGTGGCAGTTTAATAGCGGCTGACAGAGAGGAAATCCCTCTTGTTTACTTATCGGAAACAATCATGAATACGGTAAGCTCCTAGTAGCCAAAACATTTGGAAGCACCATAAAGCTTCACTAGAAAGTTTTGCAATCGGACGCAAAATACGAATAAAAACTGGAAAGCGCTCTGCATATTCTCCATCAATAGCTGGTAAAGGGAGCTACAGGCAGACATAGGTGGGGAGAGGGTGGGATACTGAGGCACGTGTTATCCCCTCTAACACGGCTTGTGATGATGATGATGATGGTAATGATGATGCCAGAAAATCCTCTTATTGTCCTCAAATGCTTTAAGACAGTAGGGAAGGGTCCTGTTAGCTTTGTGAAGAAAAATTTATAATCCAAAATAATAAAACATGATATACCCCAAATGCTAGTAGAACGAGAGTGCATGGCTTGCTAACAGCCAAATCTTACGTGAGCCCCTGAAACTCGATCAAAACCTAGTCTTCAAGCCTGAAAAGTGTGTACCGTTTTAGAATCCTTTGCTTAAAATGAATGAAAGGCTAAAGTAAAGCAATCTAACCAAAGATGAAATTGCAGAGATCAATACTGTGAATGCCAGATTTTCTGTGGTAGTTCTCGGTTCCGTCGCTCAGTTCCGTCACTCAGTTCATAGTTCAGTCGCTTATATTCACAAGTTATTTTTATTCCATCTCCATACAGATCGATACATGCAGTATGTTTTTTTTTTATTTAATATCATCGCGTGCGGACTTCGTTGAATAAAACATGCTTGCTTTAAGCCAATAATAAGGCTGGTATTCTTTGCTAGGACAGTCTCTCCTCTCCAGCGGCATCTTCATTCATCAAGTGAAAATTGTTTCCGTTTTTCTGCTGACTTAAAATATAAAGAAATGTAAACCAATGTTACTGGGTATCTGTAATAAATGTTACATTTACTCGATCATGCAGATCCTTTGATGACTCAGACATCCTCTCATCGAACAAATTGTTCCACAGAGTCAGAGCTCTCTTTCCCATAGAAAAACGAATCAAATTCTATTAATCATGTATATTCACCTTTTCAGTAAGCTGAGACGTACATGTTTAAAGACTCTTCTTTCTTGTGGTTCAGGAGTGCTTTTCCTGTTGTTGAAATAAAAATGAAAAGTAGAGACTTATCAAAGAAAAGAAATTTTTAAATTTCGCTTTAGTGAGAGGAGAAACTTACGATTAAAATGTCAACTCGTTTTAACATTTTCTAAATCTTGCAATCAGCGTTCAAGAAATTTATTAGAACTGCGAGGTAACCAGCATCTCATATTAATCGACGCACAATGAAAGACTTATTTTAGAATCGTGACAAACGAGACCAAAGCTACAAATTTGTACCAATTTTATGGCCCAAGTCTTAATCAATCAAGAACTTAGAAACCAATTCTTAAATCTGTGCTTTAAGTCAAAGAAGACGGCTTTAAATTTAAAAAGTTTTTGTTTCAAGACACATAAGGTTTTTCCGCATAACTATATTTACTTCTAGTTAAAGGTTCAATCATAAAACATTGCATCATTGGTCTTGTTATAGTATAATAGTAACTGTGCAGTACATTGAGCCAACGTACATTTCTTTCTCGATGCCTTCTTTCGCATGATTTTTGTCGTTATTTCTTTTTAGCCAATCAGAGGCCCTCTCCTCCCTAAGTCCTTCTTGGTCAACTGACTGAAGTGTTTGCCAGGGGCGGAGATGGTGAGACCACTTATGTTGTTCACGACCTATTTTGAAATGAGCATTCACTACTCCCAACAACATTATAATGACAGTTAAACCAACGATGCATTGACATAAGGAACTTCTTGACACCATTCTGAACACTTCTTTGAGGAATGGAAATGGTTGTTCTGAATGTGATACGAGCCCTTATCCTTGGAAGAGAAAAATGAAGTCATATTTAAGCAGACGTCACTATTTAGTAAGTTCAACATGTACCGGTAATGTAACGTGATTTGCATTAAACGCGTCAATATTGATGCTAAAAACTTTTAAAAACTCAAGGAGCTTAGAGTTAGATCTAAAAAACTTCTGAGCTGACTCCGCAATCATTATATCTTAACCACGTCGCAAAAGACTAAGAAAACGAAGTGTTGGAAAATTAATTTTTACGAATTTAGTTCGTCAAAATGAAGATTATGATGTAAATAATGGGTTGAAATTCTTTTTTTGTTTTCAAGGTTATGTTTGTCACTTTTTTGACTTTCAACAAAATAAACTAATAAAATGAAATACTCTATTTAACTAATAACGAAGGAAAAACGCTGGTTGAATAATGTTATTTTGATTGATGTCGGTGTTTAAACCAAGAACAGACCAATCGTGCAAGCAAACCATGGTGTAATGGTTCATATTGTCCATAGTATTAACTTTGTCTTTGTATCTGTTTCAAACGTCGAGTCAATGAATCTTAGCTTTTGATACGAACAGCAGTGTTAAGACATTCATACTTAAACATACCCGCGTATAGAGAAATTTATCCTGTTGTAAGTTTATTTTGGACGATTTGTGGGCAATCTGTCAACTTTGACACTACGGAACCAGTGTAATTTGACTGGGCCCTGTTATTATATTTACTGTGTGAATTTCTAAATGGATCTTCAACCTAAAGTTATTTAAAAAAAACGTGTTTGAAATTCAATGAGAAATTTTACTGGCCTCTTTGTCTAACTGCCTCAGCTGGTGACTGAGTTACAGAACGGGGAAGGAATAGCTTCGTGAAAAGATTGCAAAAAACTAGCATACAGAAAATGTCGAAATGTAAGCGATTTTAAAATCATACCTACCTAAATTAAAAAGAAAAAAATGCAGAGATCATCAGTGGGTAAACATGTTTAGTTGTCTTTAAGAAGTCATTATATGTTTAAAACCAATTCCAATTACCTAGTTATGTTTCTCGATGGGTAGCCGAACACGTTGAGTCTGTCCTGGTGTGGATGACTCTCTATGGGATTCTCTGCTGTCTTGACGCTGTACCTTGGTGTAGATCGAATGACCCTGGCTACTTTCCTTTTTTGACGACCTTATCTTTTCTTTTTAAGCGATTGAATTATAAATTCCACTAGGTGAAAAAGAAACAAAAGTGCGGCTCAATAGCCAATGAAGACAATTTTGCTAAATTTAGAGGCACTCCACTGACTTTCGCAAGCTCACTCGGAAAACACAGAAATCTCCGGTACTTAGAGTCGCTTTGCGCTCAGTTTTTTATAGCGGCCATCATGGAGGACAATACACACTACATAAAATTAGCAACCGGAATTCAGGGCTGCCTACACCTGAGACAGAAAAAGAAACAATTTATTTTATTGGCTTTCACGTAAACTTGTCGAGAAATGGTCACAACCACTTTATCAGAATTACTCTTTTGTAGCCAACTCTTGGTGCTAATGGTTGTGTTTGTTTGGTAATGCATAGAATACACGTCAATTAAGCAATTGTAGTGGCCGTATCCATCTGTCCGAGTGCGCCACTGTCAACGTTAACAGTCTTTTAAACACTTGGTTGTATTGAAGGTTGTAAAGTACTGGCGAAACAAAGTATTTTATCCTTAATTTGGTTCTATCAACTAAGTTGAAATTGTAAATTGGCCACCGTAAGGAGTTAAAAAGCTGACGTTTCGAGCGTTAGCACTTCGTCAGAGCGATTCGTTTGTGGTGTTATATTGGGGAAACCAGTAGAGCTTTTAATAGCCGAAAAAAAATAACATTTGAGAAATATCAAAACTGCGGCCAAAGGTTCTAGAATTGCTAATCACGCCTGGTCCAACAACCGCTCCATTAATTTTGAAAACGCGTCAATTATTGACATAGGTACTTGTAGAAGCAGAAAACATTAGAAGCGTGGCATACCAGAGTGACACCTAGCGCAGATAACAATTCTTACCCGTTGCCTGGACAATACAACATTCTTTTCAACAAATATTCATAATCATCTACATTCTCATTATTTCGCAGTTCATGTCTTTATTGAAATTATCTCATCGCTTTCTTATCATTCATTTTACCCGTCGAAGACTGCAGTTCGGGCAGTCGAAAGCTCGTAGTTTTTAATCATTTTAGCCAGAGATCGTTTTTAAATTTCAACTATTTAATGGATAGTCAGACAGATCTTGAAAAAATTTTCTCCGAAAAACATTGCGCTCATTTTGTATTTGGCTTAATCGAACATGATTTTTTTTTCGAAAATGACAATAACTTTCAACTAATCGACGGCAAAACTTGTTATTTTATTGATATCTCACTACTGTTATTATCATTATCATTGTTATCATTATCATCATCACCATCATCATCATTATCATTTCAAGCACCATTACTCTTATTACTGTCAGCACTACTCAATTCCTTTTTTACTAAGGGGATTGCGAAACCACAACATCAACATAAACAAAAACAGCAACGTGTATCTCACAGATAAAGACTTAATCTGTAAGACATTACTACCGGCTCTCAATAGAGTGAATAACAGTTAATTCATCAGTTTACTGGCTTATAATAGCTTGCTAAAATAAATCTTCGATTTATTCTTTGTCTCTTTCAAGAAGGACAAAGTTTCTACTCTATAAGCAATGCGGTTTGGTTTCATTCGTCTGTACATTATATTTTAATTCTTTTGTTATCAGAGATGATTCATTTTCAGAGTAGGATTTTTCTTGCTTTCTTCTGTCTCACAAACAAGGTCTTAGTTTTGTTTTCACAGCGGTCTCTTTCAAGGAACAACGGATGTCCATTCATCTAGTTCCGTAATTTTCCATTCTTCTGTCGACGTAAACTAGAAAAGGAAAACAAAAATAACTTTTCTTAATTGTTCTGCTATTTGTCAGGTACCTTTCACAAATGGCAGCAACCGTAGTAAAAGGCAAGGCGAGTATTTCGCTTTACCTCAGTAGAATTCGGCACGGCTCAACTATCTCGACATTGGGCTCTAACGAGTGTATTGCCTTGCAACAGCGTTAAGCCACAAGCAGTTATCGCTTAACGAATTCCTTCAAGATCAGTTTTTGATACAGTGACAACAACAAAGTAGTTAGAGGTATGTTAGCAAATTCAATCGCCTTAAATGGTTTATCTTAAGTTGTTCTCATAAGTAGAGATAAAGTCACAGATAAAAGCTGAACACAGGGTATCTGGTACTTTCGGTACCCACGGTAGTTTCGTACTCGATCGTTTCGAATCCAATTTCTGTCGATTCTTACCAATTTGATTCAGTTCGTGCCCGAACCGCTGATCAATTCGTACCAGTCCCAACCTACATTCATTCATTCAAGTGCTGCAAGTGCAAGAGCGTAAGTGGATGTCGATTGATGCTTACGACAAGTTAGTGGAGTCAAGCGAGTAAGATACAAGCGAAATTCTGTGTAAGCTTGTGATCTTCTTAGCAAAAAGCGCAAGGTGAGTGTCATATTTTTGATTGAACAGTCTATTGTTTATACTTGTGACTTCCTGGCGTAAGTATGATTTTTTTTTCCCTATGGTATTAACGGTAATAAAATCGTTTATTCTCGTTTATTCGTTCATTCTATTCTTACTTTAAGCATAACATACTTCATAAGTATGAGTACGAAACGACTCAACTGACAAGTTATGTATCATCCCAGATAGGTACAAAACGACCGTGTGTACGAAACGACTCAACCGACAAGTTATGTATCATCCCAGATGGGTACGAAACGACCGTGTGTACGAAACGACTTGTAATCTAACAATGAATATATACATAAATGAAAAAACAAAACAAAAAATCGGTCATTTCGATCGATATAAATTATAGGTTATGGAGACGTTCTTGAGTTCTGAAGTAATGGCAGAAAGATCTTTAACCGTGTTTTATCAGCTAACTGCCATCTTTGTCAAATGAGGAATTTCACAAAAAAAGGAAAAGAACGTTTTACGCGTTCCTCTGTATTTCTGTTCATTGGAAGAACGAGACATTCAACGTTTGAAGTCTACTTACACTTTTCCCTCCATGTTTTCCGCTTCTGTAACACTTTTGTCGTTACATCTCTTAGGCAATTTGGATGACTGCTTTCCTTCCAGTTCCTCTAGATCCAGTGCGTGTGTCTTCCAGAGGCACTCCCGGCGCTCAGGTAGCCTATTTAATTCACTCCCCACTGTATAATGGGCATTTACCAAACCAAAGAGCATTATAGTGGCAACAAATGAGACGACGTAGTAAGACGTGGGGTCTCTGACACCATGTTTTGAAAGTCCTTAAACGAGATAAGATTTTCATGACATTGCTTGTAAATGCTCCGATAGGGCTTTACTTGCAATCAAGTTTCTCCTCAAAATCACGAGAAAGAGAATTTACTCATTTGTGTTCAAGGCCTTGGAAAGAGGATAATTAGGTGACAAACCTTGAGATGAAAATAGTTTGTCAATTCTTACTTAGTTTGAGTGTTTGGTTTTAAATTTTTTTTTTTTAAGGCTTTAAAGACTGAAACTGAACCACGAATACCACAAAGCTATTCCTAGTCTTCATCAGGAGCCAATGAAACATAAAGTTTAGCGAAAGTGTTTGATCCGAACAGCTTGCTGAAATCTTTATTCCACAGCAGTGCCGTTATATTCAGGCGTGGGCAACTCGAGGATCATCAGTCGAATTAAATTGTCAAACTTAGAATATAATTTGGTGTATTAACCTCAATTTGGCGCTTTTTCACTATTTTTTTTTGGGGGGGGGGCGGAGAGAGGGGAGATGGGGGGGGGGGGCGAGAGAGAAGGCTGTTGGAAATTTGGAACCAACAAACTTCAGGTAAAGGTTTTCAGTTTTGACTCATTTTTCAGCTATTGATCGTAAGCGTATCACGCAGTGATCAGTTCAACTATATCAGTTAGAGGCTCAGTAAAATAAAAAAACTACAAAATTACACAAAATTTGAAAAAACGTATGTGCAACGTAGAAAAGAGAGCACAGACTCTTTAACATCGACTATAAATTACAAGAATGCATGGTTACAATGAACAAGTATCAGTAATATCAATCTCACCTATTCTATTTAGTACGTCTGTTCTATTATTGGACTTTTCTAAGTGCTGTGTGACTTTCTCTTGGTAGTGACGACTGTGATTTAATTTGATTACAGCTTTTGAAGCTCCAACATTAGAGGACCTCTTATTGGAAAATAAACTCAAAAGCCACCACTGAAATGATCTAGTTTTAAGTTTACTAAAATATACTAGCCTTCACAATCGAAAAAATATCCGGTACTTTATTTCAGTTTCGGCAAAATAGTACTGAAAAGACATCGTTTTTAAGCAAGTGAATTAAAAATCTGATGGCCGGAACATAGTGCCAATCACTTTGAAAAAAAAATTATTAATAAAAAAATAACAGCTCTTACCTCATTTGACAGTCGATGAAATTGTCAAGAATTGCCATTTCACTTTGTTACAAAGTGCTGTAAGTTTTGGGGCAAATAGGATCGTTGGAAAATGTTTTAAAATAATTTTGTCATATTTAATTACCTCTAGTGTAACAAAAGACACAAATTTGCGTCAAACGAGCATTTGAATATTCTGAACGTTTTCAGTATCGTCCAAAAGAGAAAGAGAAGCCTCAGCTGCCTTTCTTCCCGGAAATTTCATATCATGTTCCGATCCAAAGACTTCCCATGCAACTCCCTCATTCATCAGATACAATGAAATATATGAAGTTCATATATTGAACTGCGGTATTACATACGTATGATGCCCGATCCTCGCAGTAGATAGCGCTATTTAAGCAATAGCGAAAATCAGACCTGAAAAAAATCAGGCCTGTACGGGATTCGAACCACTGACCTCTGCGATACTAGTGCAGCGCTCTACCAATTGAGCTAACAAGCCAACTGGGAGCAGGCCGTTAAGTTGATTCGTAATAAACCCGTGAAAGTGATAAATCAGATACAATGAAATATATGAAGTTCATATATTGAACTGCGGTATTACATACGTATGATGCACGATCCTCGCAGTAGATAGCGCTATTTAAGCAATAGCGAAAATCAGACCTGAAAAAAATTGTTAGCTCAATTGGTAGAGCGCTGCACTAGTATCGCAGAGGTCAGTGGTTCGAGTCCCGTACAGGCCTGATTTTTTTCAGGTCTGATTTTCGCTATTGCTTAAATAGCGCTATCTACTGCGAGGATCGTGCATCGTACGTATGTAATACCGCAGTTCAATATATGAACTTCATATATTTCATTGTATCTGATTTATCACTTTCACGGGTTTATTACGAATCAACTTAACGGCCTGCTCCAGTTGGCTTGTTAGCTCAATTGGTAGAGCGCTGCACTAGTATCGCAGAGGTCAGTGGTTCGAGTCCCGTACGGGCCTGATTTTTTTCAGGGCTGATTTTCGATATTGCTTAAATAGCGCTATCTACTGCGAGGATCGTGCATCATACGTATGTAATACCGCAGTTCAATATATGAACTTCATATATTTCATTGTATCTGATTTATCACTTTCACGGGTTTATTACGAATCAACTTAACGGCCTGCTCCCAGTTGGCTTGTTAGCTCAATTGGTAGAGCGCTGCACTAGTATCGCAGAGGTCAGTGGTTCGAGTCCCGTACAGGACTGATTTTTTTCAGGTCTGATTTTCGCTATTGCTTAAATAGCGCTATCTACTGCGAGGATCGTGCATCATACGTCCCTCATTCATCTCGACAAAATCGAGAGAAAAGTCATCTATAATTTAGGCTGATCTATATGTCAACTTGTGATGCATAAGATTCTGAATAGATTGGCACGCGAAAATTAGCAGTGGGCACATCGAAAAAAAACCGACTTAATTGTTTGTGTAAATCAAACTGAACTTTCTGTCGGATCCTAATGCCCTTTTCTCGACAAATAATTAAAACGAAAAAAAGAAAAAGAACTATATGGCTAAGAAAAATAAACAATAAGTCGTAATGAATAAAAGATATTTCTTATGGTTAGACTGAGCTAGTATCTTATATTGACTATCATGATAAAGGGAATAGATCTTCTCCAGGACTTTAATGGACTATTTTTACCGCGTGACAGTAACACTCAATTGAAGTGTTCTTACGTATTTACCTATATACACAGCGACATTTATGTTTCTAATTAAAGGCGGTATAGCTCCATAGCCAACAGTCAATAAAACCTTGAATATTCCGGTTTTTACTTCCCAGGAAATTAAAAATGACACGTGCTCGAAGTAAACACAGAGTTAATTCATTTCCTAAACGGTAGCGAGCTTTCAATCAGTTATCATTACAAGC
The DNA here is from genome assembly GCF_964205215.1 of Stylophora pistillata. Classification (NCBI taxonomy): domain Eukaryota; kingdom Metazoa; phylum Cnidaria; class Anthozoa; order Scleractinia; family Pocilloporidae; genus Stylophora; species Stylophora pistillata. The sequence continues at coordinate 8,963,757 of NC_142532.1, forward strand.
AATTGCCTCGTCTATCCATTAACAAAATATATCGGAAACTCTTAGAAAATAATACACAATGACAAAGAATATCTTTTTTTTCCAAAAAAAAAAAAAACAACAACAAAGAAAGAAAGAAAGAAAGAAAGAAAAAACATTTAAATACAAAACTTAAAAATTGTGTCATGGTTAAATTTATTTTAGTCTCGAGATTGTAATTGTAAAAAAATCACAAAGGTTTCCTTTCCTATCCTTAACTGATAAGATATAGTATAGAATGCAGGAAGGATTGTTAGTTGTGAATCTACTCTTTCGTAAACAGTTTTTCCAATGGAAAAATGCTACAAAATCTAAGCGATACTCTTGCTTTGGTTTTTCAAGCACCGTTTTTTAAATTACGTACCGTTTCGCTCTCTTGTTTCACGTCTTAGTTTGAGTTTTACTTCATAATTTTCATGCAAGATGTACACCAATGTAGTTTTTAAATGAGAGCTTTGAGAAATGTTTCATTACTTAATATCCGTTTTTTGCTATCCAAACAAAATTTGACAATAAATGATGAGCATAAAACAGTAAATTTAAAACGTTTATGTTGTTTAACTAAATAGCACAGTTAAAAGAGTTGATAGCAAATCCACAAGATAGAAAAATACTTTACTTTAGTGGGCAGTTTAGATACAATAGGGCTGGTGTGTAAAATTAATGTTGAGAGCAATAAAGCAACGTGAATCGATAAAAAGTTTGTAGAAGCTTGAACATTTGACGATAACAAAAATCGCAGTCGTACATCCCATTTTCTTTGACACTAATGTTATAATTATAACGGTTGCATTAGCTTACACATTAACTTTTACGTTTTCAGTTTTGGTTGTATTTCCGCAAAGAAATTCGTCAATTCAAACCGAACTCTGAGCTTTCAGGAATCATCATTGGAGTTAAGGAAAAAGGTGAGCTTTCCAGTTTTATTCAACTCAAAAACATAAACAAAGTAAAAAAAAGCAAACACAACAAAACTTTAAAATTCTAAGACAGCAATCTTTCAATAAAAATACGCATTTCCTTCAACAAAGTTACTTCCTTCTACAAACGCAAAAATTCTCGCCGCCCAGCTGTCTGAAAGGAAAGAACGACCACAAACAATGAGATCAAAGCTGCTTGAGCAAAAATCGGCCTCCAAAAATCAAAGAAGCACTTTCCGGTCAACATATAAAAATCCGTGAGTTCCACTCGGAGGAAGTGAGACATACTGACGCCGCTAACTGACTTTTATTCCTTTAAAAATCGGAAGAAGCACAAGGAGACAAGGTGTATAGTCGAGGTAAACGTTGGAGAAATATTATTTCTTATTTAAGAAATCAAAGTCTGATTTCCTTTTTTTCTCACTTTAAGGTCTGCTGAGAATTAATGGCTTCTACAAAGATAAACGCTGCATTTCTGGTTTTTCTAGCTGTTTTCGCTTTTCTAACAAGTGAGACATCATGCCATTTGAGGGTGGGAAAAAAAGAAATTGTACCCTTGGAGCACGACCTTGGAGAATTGTTTAAAAACCGGAGAAAAATGAACTTAGTAGAAAACAAGAGAAAATTTCATCGAAGAGACAACTGGAGGCCCGGAACAAAAGTACTGCCAGAGTTCTATAGAGAATGAGAACATCGGATGACCAAGGTAAGAAACAGGGCATTTGGGTTTTCCTTGCTACTCTTCGAACAAAGTCTCAGTATAAGCTAAAACTCAATTGAAAAGGGTAAATTTGGATTAAATTCTACTATTAAACAGTTGTAGAGCAAATATTTAACGAAGAGCCAAACCTAAGGCTTAGTAATTCTTTCCTTACAAGAATACTTGGATCAAGTATTTAAAATGAAAAAGAAAAAGTGCGTGGTAACATACACTCAATCGGCAGATTCTATTTTAACATGCACCTGCGTTAAAGATCACAGAAGTCAAAATGTGGTAAAGAAAAGAGAAAAAATAATCGCACACGAGCAGTGATCTGGTGAATTACTGTTGCACTAGTTAAGTGTTGAAATGGAGTGAATTTATTTTCTACCAAAAATAGATAAATAACAAGTTTAATATTAGGCCTCTCTCGAAGATTTGTTCTAGTTTTGGTATTTTTCTAGTCACCGTGAAGACTCTTTTTTTATCCTTCTTGGTCGTGAAACGCCCATTTTACGAGGTTTTTGTCTGCTCACACGCGAGGTAATCTAGGAAACATCATCAAAAGAAAAAACAAGATAAAGGAAAATATTTGTTTTAAAGTTGTTTGTTTGTCTGTGCTCAATAGATAGTCAATAATGACTAACTACAAAGTGCGATTTCAGTTCCTTTGTATACGATCGGATAGTTTGTTTGCATACGTCAGCCACTAAGAACGTCTACTTTACAAACAAAAAACAGAAGGCTTCATTTGTTTTACCTGATATTTATCTTTTATCCAAGCCAAAAGAACAAAACTTTCTCCAACAACCCTCGTTCTTTGCATAGAACGCGAATGTAAATAAGTCCCTCGCTGAACATGAAATCTGAGCTGTTTACTGACTGTCGCATTACGAACAGGTTCTTCACAGCCAGTCACAGAAAGCTTATAGTTCTAAATTCAAACTTCCTAAAGACCCCTCTCAAAAAACTATTGACAATTTCATCACGTGAAACTCGTGTTCCAACTGGCCGTCTCCCCATTTACATTTAGCTTTGCAACTGTTTGCTTCGAACACTCCTCGGATGCTTGCAGCAATCTTACAAAGTATACTTTTCGCGATTTTTATTTTGCAGATGCCGTAGGATATCATGGGTAATCAAGTCAAAGAACAAGACTGTTTAGCTTATAATTAGCATATTAATTCTGGTAGTTAGCTTAAAATATACCTGAATACTTTACAGCTAAAGACAGTTTTTAAGAGAAGCAACCAATTTGTCGTTTAAGTACTTTGTAGTATACTTGTAGTCTGCAGTTCTATAATGTAATCATTATGTGTTTTATAATCACTTTCTCGTTGGTTTGTTATTACGTCATGTGGTAGAGTTGAAAACACGATTATTTATACAAAGAAATGTACTTGTGGCTGGTGATCTAAGAGGCTTGCTGATCGCCATATTTTGCTCAGCCCTCTCCTCACGCGGTACCACAGGTAGCCCAAGGTGGGCTACCTGTGGCGGCACCGACAGCTGTACGCTTCTTAGTACACTTAAGAAACCGGCTGTTAATTCGTCATGACGGGCAGTTTTACCTTTCTCTCCTCTTTCAAGTTGGTGAACTGCAGTTACAATCAAAAGGTGTTTTAATCGTGTTACAGACGTCTGAGCAAAAACGGTACAGCAACTATTAATCTGGATGATTAACTTCTTTTAAAAAAATAATAACCAAGCATTGAATATTTACCATAAATTCGCCCTTTACCCTGTCTTAAATAATGAACAATCCCCACAAAGAGATGACCATAAATGTCTTCTAATGAAGCGAAACACGCACTCTCATGGTTAACTACAAAACAAGGTAACGTTATGATCATTAACCAAGCATTTTCATTGAAATAAACCCAGTCTTCCAGGTCCACTCAATGCCGGGCAATTCGGCCGACCGCTGGCTGGTTTTAGATTCTCCCAGTAAGCTCGACTGGCTCTAGAGTATGAAAGATTTCAAAACGACAAGAAAAATTAATAAAAGAGAGATACTAATTAATGAAAATATGAAATTAAAGTGCATAATCCGTAACCTGCTTACTTCAATAGCATACCCTCTAACTTTATACTTCAAAACAAACACAAAGAACTCCACTTTGCTTGGATGAAAGGGTGGTGTTTACGTCAAAACTCGCTAAGGTGAGGTATCTACCTTTATTTAATTCATGACGATAATCCGCTCATTGTTGCACCCGTCCACCAAAGCAGCTTAACACTAGGTTTCCCAAGAAAAATAAACTTCCCTCTTCCTAACCCAACCCCGTCTCCAATCCCAGGCAACTACCTTGCACGAACTTCTGGTTGTGAATGGCGTTTAAGAGCTTCTCCCCAAGGACTGTGCTTTTCACTTGCAGCAGGTAACTTGCCTCTTTCATGAGCAAGCTAAAACAAAAAAAAAACAAAAAAGAAAGAGAACACGCACTCTTGGATAAATTGTCGCTGAAATTATCGCTAATGCTCCTCATATAAGAATTTTAGGGTGGAAGGATGTTTTTTTCTTCATAACAGTACTGATTCATGGAATGGCGTGCCGGCGAGATTCCCTTAAAGAGAACCTCGGATAACTAGAATGGCACGTTGTCAAGCGGAGGTTAACGTTCTGTCAAGCCTCAAGGTCTGATCAAGTCAACTCATTGTGCTAATCGAAAATTCTTGAACCACTGCCAATCATATTCTTCGAGTTCCTTTTTCGTAGCTTGGCTAAGAGTAGTCGAAGTTCATGACAATTTCAATCAATTTGATCTTTTAGCAGCCGCTGTTTAGGGTTCCTCCCTCACGTTAAGGACTCTACGCGAGATACGTTACTAAACACTCTTATGAATAATTTCTTCAAATTGGGTATTTTTCCTACCTCTTCTGCAATGGCCCGGATATGATATGGCTCAAAGCCACAACAGCCACCAATGAACCTCACTCCCATGTCATAGGCCCGCCGAGCGTACTTGTGTACATCCCAGCGAGTTACGAATCGAGACTCTAAAGCTGAAAAGCACTTTAAGTTAGTTAGCGGTTCCATGTCATCGCATTTCGAGATAACGAAGGATGAAATCTATCTTCCGTGAAAACAAATGTAAGTCATCACCATGTTTATGAAGAAAAGATTTAAGGTCACTAAAACCCCAAAGGTGAGTCAAAAAAAGAGTTAGGCTTAAATGTCCGTATCAAAATACCTCCCTGACCAAAATTTGACACAAAGAACCCGTGCATCTTTTCTAAACTATTTGATTTGTCGCTGTTTCAAGTCAAAACACCTCAAACCTTCAAGTTATGAAAAGTACTTCAAAATAACTTTTTTATCCGTTAACGAGCAGTCACCAAATTAAAAAAGGCCAAAATGTTCAGTGTAAGACTAAAAACCTAGATTTTGGAGCACGCTTACTACTCACCAAACGGCGACTCTGGCAGATGAGGGCATCCCATACGGTCAGCATCAGGGGTATGGTAACCAGCTGGTTGAGCCATTAGATGGGGCTTGAGGCCTTCTTTACCCAACGCGTCTTTCATTAAACCAATGGCCATTAAAGTGATGTTTGAATCAAAACGACAGTTGATTCCAATTATATCAGCCCCTAAAGTCACAATGCCAAATGTTTGAGTAGTGTATTTACATGAACTCTCTGAGGTCAAAATATTATAGAAGCACTTGCTCCTTGACTCTTCTCTAACCTATTGCTTTCTTATGTTATGATTATCTCTTAAACATTTCTTCATTTTCCTAGTTTTATTTTTGTCGTAAACCAAGAAAGAGAGAGAGAAAATTCTGGGACCGCCTTTGAAACAGTATTGAAGGGAGCTCTATCAACTAATTTCAAAGCTACTCCAGCTCTAATCGTTGTCGTTAATCTAAAAGAAACTTCTAACTTAAGTAATGAGTTGCCATGGCAATCGAAAATCGCAGAGACAAGAACAAACCAAAGGGAAACAACGATGATTTGCGTGGAAAAGTTTCCCACGGGTGGTAAATGATAATACCCTAGCCTCGTCTCCTTATTCGATCTTTATATTTGGCTTCCTGTACCTGCCCTCGCTAGTCTAACAGCACATTCTCCTGCAGGAACATCATTACTGTCACCATCAGGTCCAATACATAAGGTTACTGCTGTTGGTTTCCCTGTGGATTTCATCACTTCCACTGCCCACTCAGCCTCTTCTACGTTCGCAAAAAACTGTAGGAAAGACATTCGACCAAGCAACGCCCCTGAGACAAGAGTTTCTGAGATGCAATTCGTTTCAAGGCTTCGATTTTTAAAATATTTTCTTTCCTGTGAGTATCATGCAGTGGGTCGCAAGTATCTCGGTAGAACACCTAATAAAAGTAATCGGGACTTTTTCCGTGTTTACATAACCTTTTAGTAACACTCCGAGGGGTGGGGGTTGGCAAAAAGAGCGAGAGTCATATTTTACTCCTCAGCGAAGGTGCCCTTCCGTCTGATATAAAAAGTTCCTTCACTCAGTTCAACTGATTTACCTTCAATTTAACCACTAGGTGCAAGACTAAAACGCTTTAAAAATCTGTTATCAAAACACTTACATTAACAACAAATAACAATAATGTTCAGCTTCATTGTGCATTAACTCAAACAAGTACATTTCAAAAAAATAATATTACCTCGGCTATGATTAGATCAACATCGTTCCGGATAAAAATACCAATTTGCTCTCTAAACTTCTTTGTTACAGTTTCTTTTCCAGCCCCTTGGGAATATAGAGAAGCTGTCTGACAGATAGATCCCGCGAAAAATACCCCTGCCTCCTGAGCGACGCTTTTGGCGAGCTCACATGCTGCCTGGTTTATTTTTATGGCCTAAAAAGAATCCAAGTGTTCAAAAAGTAAAAGAGTATCCTTTGAATTGCAGTGCTATTGTTACCATTACTCTTACAGTTAGTATTAATAGCCATTAACTTTGAGAAATTCTTCTGGACTTAAGTGTCTTATGGTTTCTTGTCAACTTAAAAAGTATAGTAGTTAGTTGTTATTAGTTTGGGCTCTGCTCTCTGAATATCGTTCCTGAGATGCCGTCTTTCAGATGAAGGGTTTTGAGTGCCATGGTGTCTATTTGAGGTTGGTAATTATACTGCAGATGGTGTTAAATTGGACGGGGGATGTTTTTTCAGGAGTTTGCTCTATTTGGGAATGGCACCTATTTCAGGGTGATTCTAAGCCAAGAGCTTATCCTGAATTTAGTACTATGAGTAACTGGGAGAATCTATACCCCTCCCTGGACTGAACTCTACTCCATTACAGAGTATATACTCATTTAGTGTCATGTTTCCCTTAAATTTTGCCAGCACCCAGACATGTATATTACCCTGGGTGGAGAGCGGCTCTTTAAGAGTTCAGTGTCTTGCTAAAGGACACATTCAAGCAAATTGACCACCTGAATGAGGCTAAGACCAGGATGCCAAAAAACTAGGCCACTGCATCTCCTACTGGCAAGTGGGGCTAATATCTAGAGGAAGTGTTTTGGGATGGTTTGAAGCTGGGGGTGGTGCTTTCATTTGGGAAAGGTATGTAATTTAGGGTGGTCCTTTGAGGATGGTGGTTTCTTTATCTCTTGCTATGATTTGAATTTGCCTTCAGTTTAACAAATTGACTGCAATTTTCTATTGTGCCAAAGTTTTCAGAAAACCACCAGTGCATGGCATGATTGACGGTAACTTTGTTGTTTTACTACTGCTCAAGTGGTTTTCCTTAATATATTCATTTGTTGTTTTTGCTTTTGTTCTTTGAATGTCTGTTTAGGTAATGAATTCTAAAATAAATGACTCTCTCCTGTGAAAGGTTCAATTAAATTAATTTTATATCTGAAATGCAATACTTTGCATTAAGGATTTCAGCAAATTTGCTCGATTATTTCTTTGCTTGAGAAAAATGATTATCCTATCAGGCAAAGACAAAAATTTAATGACCTATTTTCTCAAAGGACCCACCAACCCCCCCCCCCTCCCCCCCCACTGGACATTTAAACAAACCAAAGAACAACTCAAACGAATCAGTGGATAATTTCGAGGTAAACGAAGAGCCAGGCACTTAAAGAAGATCAAATCATGAAGAATATTAAAAATGTAACGGTAACTCATGTGACTTAACAAACCAGTCAATTTCAACATAGACCACGAGTTCTCAGAGCTAGGTCCTAAATGCTTTTTTTGTCATACTTTAAGGATATCTTAACCTATATAATTATTACATTTGTTGGAAGTTTCACTTGTGTTGAACTACACCTGCATAACTGAGCCTCGACAGGGCAATCTGACAAAAACCCTTTTAAAACCAACTTTTTCAAGGAGCATCATAAATTCATATGAGTGACAAGTGATAAATCTTTAAATTAATTACAATCTACACACCCCATGTTTAGCTTCAGAGCTGTCCATATCATCATCCATTGAGAAGGTAAATGCCTGAATAACATCAGCTCCAGCTCTCACAAACTCCCGATGAAGTTGTCTCACTGTTGACAATCAATTCCAATGACCTCTTGCTATACCCTTTTTAGGCAAGTTTTTATTCTTTCATATAAACCATCTACCTTACAACCTTTTGTTTCTTGAGTTTTTTTTTTTTTTATTTGTAGGATGACCACAGTTGAAAACAAAAATACCAAAATTAGCCTAAAATATTCCTTCACCACTTTCTGCATAAAGTAAAAAAGCTTAATTCAAAAGGCTTTAAACCTGTGACCTGTAATGGTGTGATGCTCTTACTCAACTAAATCACATAATGGAGGACAAGTCCCTTACACTTGTGAGCTCTACATTGGTAAATTAAGAGCAAGAATTAATGGACAAAAAGTTACATACAACACAAAATAAACAGTATTATGAAATAAAATATATTTAGATACATAAGCAAAGGTCAATAGATTGAAAGCTGGCAAAACTTCAAGATAACTTTGTTATATACAAAAAAAGAAAATGCTCTCTACTGTTACTTATAATTATGTTAAAAAAAATTCAGCCCCACTTAAACTGATATTTAATAACAACACTCAATTACAAACCCATGTTCACAAAAATAAGGTTGTAATTGGAAACCAGTAACATTTGACAAATAAATGCATGTGGATTGCCAGTTATTGGTGGGAAGGGATCACTGATTTTGACACTCCAATTAGCTTGTGAAATAAAGGAAACCAATTCTGTTGTGACAAAAATAAAGAACATGGACAAAACCCAGGTTTTAGAGGACTAGAATCAATAGTTGCCCAAAATTTGTGGAGTTAATGTGCATTGTGCACTATCTTTTTAGGCTCCATGGCTGAGACCTATGGCACAATACAAGAGGAATACACTCATGAGATGACTACAACCTGCATCTGGATGTTCCACTGTACACTCTGGGGTATAAGGCCCTGCTTTTACATATCCGCGCTTCTCCAAAGCATGTGTCATTCCTCCATCTCCAACAAGCACTTCTCCAGCATTTAATTTCTCTAAAATACCAAGCTTACAAAGACAGATATATTATAATAAATACCGTGTTTCAACACCTACAATTACCATAAACACTTTGCTATAAAGCTGATGCTTAACCCTTTAACTCGACAGGTCTGATTGTTACTTCTCCCCTCTAGCTGCTGCAAAATGTTTTTGTATATTAGTACTAAAAAGGTGGTATTAGATCAAAATAGCAACTTATAACAGAGAGGTTAAATGTTTTTAATCAGATGCTTGCTGGATAATGACATTTGTATGGACATTATAGGGAGAAGTTACTTGTCAATCACTTCTGAGAATTTAAAAGGTGTAAGCATCATTATCCCTCATATTTTCACATTTTTCTATGCATCATTCTAAGCCAGTTCCTTTTAAATCCCCCCTGCTAAAAACTGTTTTTCATTACCTTTATGGTCTTTCCCAGAAAGACTGGCTTAATAAAGCCCCATCCTTTGAGAATTTGATACATCCCCATCCCCAGCTACCCTTAGAATGTATTACACTCGTGTACATATATGCATTGAAATTAAGCCTCCTCTGTCCCTACAGTCTTAACTCCTATGTTATAAAGAAAAAAAAACTGTTAATCTAACATTCATAATACTTAATAACTACCGGTATTTACTGAATAGGAGATGGCTAGCGGTGGATACTAACCAAGCCGCGAAGCGGAGTGGTAAATATTTACCGCTAACCACCAACACTGAAGTGAATAGTTGTTTTAGTATAAACTTAAAGGATAAATTTCCACGCATTTTGAAATTCGCATTTATATTATACACCACAGCTTATAAATTTTTCATAAAAATTTCAAAGAAAGTATTGCACACAAGTCACTGGTCTGTACTGCTCAGGCTTCTCCGATTACTTATGCGATCGCTGATCTACTTTTGTCTCCCTATGTACGATGCCGGGATCCAGAGGGTTACAGTCTGACCAAGACCAAAGGAACTCGAAACAATGACTCTCGCTAGGGCCCAGAACTGGGGCTGATCAATTAAGTCATTAATTAAACCTGTATATATAAGCTCAGAGCATTGGCAATAACTTTGTTGACAACGCAAATTTGTACATCAGCGAAGCAGTATCATGTGATTCATGTTGCAGAGCGAATGAACAGTTTTAAAAATAACTTTCATTGTCATGAAGTTATTCTGGCCTTTCGGCCTAACAAGCCTCATTTTCATCCGAGTTTAAATAAAGTCATCATCATCATCATCATCATCTCGTTACCTTCTGTTTAGCAGCAGACATAGTTAGCTCCTCTTTTATATTCATCTATAGCTATAGGTGATCTAGTCTCCCTCGCAGTCGTTTTCAGTCTCGTCACGCAACGCTCCTTCGCTGCTCACATTCGAACAACATTCCTTTCCCTTTGTTGTATTTGCACCAATGAGATCACTGACATCGTTTCTTATGTGACCAATCAGAACACAAGATATCGTAATCAACATCGTTTTTCCCGCGTTTTCAAATTCTGCATTTGATTGTAGTTTCTTGATGGAGGAAACGCCGAAGAAGGTATTGCAAAGCGATCGTTGCTTTATTTGTTCCACTTCAGTTGAGAAAAAAGGAAAAATTTCTTTTGATTTTCCGGCGATTATTAGTTCCTGTCTGGATGTAAAAGTGAGCTGCTATTCAACGACCAGCGAGTTGTCAGTTTGTAAAGCTTGCTACCGACGATTGAGTAAGTTCAAAAAGGTCTCTGATCATCTTGAAGAGCTCAAAGATGAATTGAAGGGAATCTTCAAGGATCGCGAACTTCCCAGAACGAAGAGCTTATGTGGCTTATTGAACGTTGAGAGCGACGGTGGAGAAATCCAAGCTTCGTGCCGTGGGAAATCCTCGAAATAAATGTTTACAATTTGATCCGATCAATACCACTTGTACTTCTAATGCTACAGCCAATTTTCTAGTATTTCTACCGCGATCAGCCAACAGGTACGTTATATTCCGGCAAGATTTCCTATTGGTTCTATTGGTGTGTCTCCTATTCGAAGTCATCCATACGGACTTGTGCTACAAGCTTTCCGTAGTCAACTGACAGTAAGATAGACTGCTTTGAGTAGATAAGTCGAGGCCGTCTCTTGCATCTATTAATTAGTTAATTTGGTTTGGCAGGGGACGTTAAAGAACCGACTCACGAGATTACTGTGATGTGGTCTGGCCTGTTTACTGGGAATTGGGGGGAGGGGGTATAGTGTATTGATCTCCATAACAACCGTATCACACCATATGCTGTACAATAGTTACATTGTGTGACAACTGCATGCTGTAAAACTACTATTCCTGAGTATCTGTAAAATTGTAATATATAAGAGAATAACCACGTGCAATAAAGGAGGAATTACACATGTGAAAAGGACGAGAGTACTTATCGTTGGAACCCATAAATGACAACTCTACAGGGGGCATCTTCAAATAAGTTTCCTTCGATTGTTTGTAAACTACTGATGCAGTCCGGCCAAAGTGCCCCGAAAAGTGTTGTGATGCTCATTTGATCATATCCACATGTTAATTTGCGCAATATAAATATTAAATTATTATTATTATTATTATTATTATTATTATTATTATTATTATTATTATTATTATTATTATTATTATTGGCGGAGACACTTTCCAGAATATGGTAATTAAATGGTGATTGGTCGAAATCCTGAATGGAATGCAGTTCGAAAGTGAGCAGCCTTTTCTGGGAGAGTTATTCGCCTGGCGTGACGACTCCGGAAATGGCTCAGTGCAAAGTAGTCTACAGGTGATCCTCGTTTGTTTCTTCTCACTGACTCATAAGTTAACAAGATAGTTGTAAACTATTCACCAAGGACCATGGACTACGAACTACGGACTACGGATTGGGTGTAAGACCAGGGCTGAAAAGCCGACTTGTTCACACTCAGAGTTAGTTTCAATTTTAAGTTTTTTTCGCACAAGAGAGAAAATTGTCAAGTATGGAACGACCGCGATCAAAATCAATTAGTATAAACAAATCGCGTAACATTTTCAAAATATTAGTTTGTGGAGAAGTTGGAAGAACGGTTGCATGTTATCGGAAGGCCTCTGAACAAGAACAAACAAAGTGCCATTTCGTGATTATGGTTTCCAAGTGTTTCTGTCTAAGCTGTTGACCAGTAGAAAAACACGGTTCTACAGAATTATAGTCAACCCTTTATGGTAAAATCCTGGAAAAGTGTATTCCTAAATTGTGGATCGCATGCACATACTGTAATTTCGAGTGCGCAGGTTTTTTAATTTTGCAATATGGTGTTCGACTCGAGGCGAAAAGATGCACAATCTCAGTTATTTGCCTGTATAGTTACGAAAGACTGTTTATAGTAATGTATTCTCTAAAAAGATGTGCCGGTATATTTTGATTACTCCTCTAATTTACTTTTAAATTGTTCTTAATCTTTAAACGTCGATAGAACAAAATTTTTCTTTGGATGGAAGGTATAACTTATGAAAGAACTAAAACAATAAGAAATGCATGTGCCGTCACTGATTTTAGGTCCTGTCACGGGGGATCATTCTCGTCAAATTTTGATTCTGAAGGTTTCAAAACCTACCAAACACGAACGGGATATGAACACTTTACTCGATCAAAATTACCTTTCAAGATGTAAACAAAAATATTCTTTGAGTCCTTCTTTTGACGTAAAAGATCAAGAGATGGGTGTGGCAAAACTACTACAAGAACCTTTTGAACTTTAACTTACTTTGGGTATACTGACACCTTATAAGCCACCTTGGCAACAGTGGTAGGTGACTTGAATGGAGAAGTGGTTTATTAGAGGAAATGTAACCACAAAGAGTGATTATGGCCGTTTCAGTTGAAAGTCTCCCATTCAGATATGGCAATTGTCATCTATCACCACGTCGACATTCAGCCTTTCTTTTTGCAAAATTTCAAAGGCGTTGATAATCCCACGTAGTGGTCACAACTTAGCTTCTGCTCTTTATGAATAAATATTTCTTATTCGTTAGTTTAACATATAATACGCCCAATTATGGAACGCCAAGGGTGACAAAAATGTTGAAAGCTAAAATATAGGTTGTACCACTAAATATATGTTGTACTGTGTTATAAATGGTTTGAATATTGCTTATACATAGCTTACGTTGAGACAAATACAAAAATCTTCGGAACGAGACCGACGCGCGTGTCACGAGCCCACTTCGCGTTGTAAAGGCGACACCATAATGGACGCTGCCCACATTGGCGATTTTTTCGACAGAATTCCTGGCATTATCTCACAGGCCCGTCGACATCTTCACGACACTCAGCAAGAAGTAATCGAACGTATTCACAGGAGACTAGGGGACAGTCTTTTTTTTGGTGAACCTTCTCGCAAGTCGGGATCAAGTGCGATCGATGCGGACAGACAAGGTGATTTGTATTCTCTTATGGCAGCGGTGCGATCATTCTACGATGCATACTCAAGTAAAATAGCTGTGGACGATTCATGGGAGGATGGCCTAGCTGCAGTTTGTTATCAGCTTATAACGATTCGTAGTATTCGTGGAAGACCCAGGTTTGTTATCACTGGTCGTCAGCTTGGTGCGCTCCAATAAAGGCACTACAGTTGGAGGTCAATGGCAAGAACTTTGAGAGTGTCTTATCGCACTATTTTGAGACGCCGAGGTGAATTGGTTATGGCAATGGGTGAACGATTTAGTCGCGTTTTAGAGACGGAGTTAGACGAAATAGTGTCAAATATTTTGCTGAGAACACCACGACGCGCGTCGGTCTTCGGAACGAGACCGACGCGCGCGTCGGTCTCGTTCCAAAGATTTTCGAAAAAGCCTTGAAAATCGATATTTTCAACCTATATATAAGAGGCTGTACTTTCAAGTGACACATGTATATGTTGAACTTTACAACCTGTATTTGTCTCAACGTAAGCTATATATAAGCAATATTCAACCCATTTATTACACGGTACAACATATATTTAGTGATACAACCTATATTTTAGTTTTCAACATTTTTGTCACGCTTGGCGTTCCATACCCAATTATCAGTGCGAGCTGCTTAGTATTTTTCCGACCTCCGAAGCCTTCGGGACTCGGAACGAGGGAACGAGGAAAAATGCAAGCAATTAGTAAAATGTCCGCTATTATTTCATTTTTTAGTCTTTCGGCTTCTGGGTTTCGAAACTAGCACGATCTTATCTGAACATCGTACCGAAGACTAAAGGCGTGCAAAAGGGGATAACAAAAATTAATCCTTGTGGGCTACGAAGCTCGCTCTTGAGAAATCATTTCTAAAAACCGAAAAGAAACCAAACATCGCGCGGATTGTTTCTGTCTATATTTTTCCTTGTTCTACAGTCAAATACCGTCGCATTTTTGCGCGTTTCGTTGCCCAAATATGGTGGTTATAAAATAATAAAGAACTGTATCTGTTTTCGCCTTTTTGTGACGCGATGTTTGAAAAGGTAAAAACATTTCTGAAACCTTTCAAGCGTTAAAACGCTCCATATTAGTTTGTTTACTGTGGCTTGAAAACTCTAACACAAAGACAGCTGGAGATGCGGCTGCTAGAAGTACGAAAAAGACTAAAATACCCCGGCACATATCTCAAGTTTTGTGTAACCTGCATAAGTCTCTTTACACCAAAAGAACCACAGGTTCATCAGGTCTGTTATTGAAAACAACTAACCATCAAAACCAAACCTAGACACTCGACCTTTCTCTGTTCCTGCACCAACTTTCCATGATTCAAGTAAACATTGAAAAGGTGTAAACTTAGTTTCATCTGTTATTAGTTATAGGGTGACTTTGGTCAATTATTGCTATCACTGTCCTTATTATTATTATTATTATTATTATTATTATTATTATTATTATCATTATTATTATCTATTCAGCTGCTACTTATCTCTCTTTGACACAGGGCTCACTACAGACAGCACTAGCTTAATGACGTCCCAAAACCTTTCACAATGAGCCAACTCAAGAATTGCAGTCCTGAACAGTTTTTGGGGTTTCCTGTCTTTTCTTGAGATTATTTTTCCCCACTTTCAATCCACAGCTAGACTAGCAATAACGCCATTTTGTTCATAGATAAATGCTGAAATAATCATGATAATAATAATATAATGATGATAATAATAATGATTAGATCAATGGAAATAATCATAGGAATTATAACCATCAGGATAATGAACATTATTTCTATAGCTATTGTAAAAATTTTGATATTGTTATCATTATTATTATTATCATTATTATTGTTATCAATGTTATTATTATTTCCATCATGAATTATTAGAGATGCTTGGGAAAAAATAATCTAGTTCCCTCCAACTCATTATTCTTTCAGTTAAGTGAATTAAGACTTTTGTGAACAGTTACTGCTTTATTCTGTCGTTCCTGATGACCATAGGAATGGTGAAAGTCCACAGATATTATCCCTCCAAGAGTTTCTCCAGATGTTTTTTTTTCCTCTGAATTTGGTTACAACAGAATGAATGAATGAATCTTAGCCTTCTACAGACAAGTTTGTTCCTCTGAATGCAAAACACATTTTATCGTTTTTTAAAACAAACTTACAAAAACTGCCAAGAAACAGCTACTAAATTTATGGAAACATGACGAACAAGTCAACTAGACTGTGTACCACACATCATTGAAATCAAAGTATCACTTTAGGAACAAAATCGCAAGGTCAGTTTCCCATTTCTAGTGTCTGAGAAAAGATCAGGCCACCAGATTACTTCAAATTCTCTGGTTGCTCGTCCCTCTCAATTTCCAACAACCATTTTAGTTTACTGGGTGAGAATCGTGCTTGATTTCTTGCCCCATGCTCTTTCCTTGGCCGCCTGTAAAGCTTGTTGAGAGTTTAACAACTACTACTTGCAGCAACCTCCATATTCCCCAATAGCTTTTCTTTAACTCTAATGGTACAGAAATTTGATGACTCAGACCAGAAATAACATCATTCACTCTACCATCCCTGTAATAAAAAAACTTTGGATTTTTCCCTCCATACAAGGGGCCACAAATGCATTTTTTCCTCGCACTGCTTACTAAAGCATTCGGCATGCTTGCCAACAAAGCTTGGATGTATGTTTCAGGAACTTAGTATCTTTCAACTCGACACTATTTGCCTGAAACCAAAATAATAATTACGAAAGTTAAGAGATTATTTACTTCTGGAGTGAAATGTACTAAATGATTTGCCCTTTCAAACATAAACCTGAGTTATCAGGTTTTTTCAATCACAAAATTACACGCCGGGTTATTAGTATTCCTTGGAGACCTTCCTATATTATCATAAATATCTAAGACAAGCAGATCTTTTAGCTAGGCAATCTATGTTAAAAATCGCGCTGTACAGCACTTAGAATTATTTTCCTCACTCATTATTTTTCTCACACTGCAACTTCGCGTAGTACGCAATTATTACTACGTAGTCATATCTGGTGTCCAATTGGGAGAAGAGCTTGTTATTATTTTTGTTTTAGAGGTGAATTGCGATTTCTTGTATGCCCCCTATTTCGTCGAAGAAAAGCTCGAACAAATACCGAAAGTAATGAGTAAGTCACTATGAACAACTAGTGCAAAGTGACAGCACTATCGAGCCAAACTGAGAAGTGTCCTTTAATGATTTTTAACATGAACCACCAATTCTTACTATTTGTAATTTCTGCGTTTTAATAGACTTTGACGTGTTTTTGAGAAGATATTAAATCGGTTAGCGCTGTTTTGGTGGAAGCGCCTCACAAGACGCTGGTTTAACTAAAACCATGTTGGGCGACGTTGCATTTTGACTGCACAACCCGCAGTTAAATTTAATTTTAACAGCTATTCGAGTCTGTGAAGAACGGAAAAGAACAAAATTACATACCATCGGCTTTTGGATGCAGAGACAGATTAAAACTTTCTACAATGCCACTTATCCATTGCTTGTTACTGATAGACCTTGTCCTTACTCTTGCGTGAGGCCGTGCGATCTGTTGTCCATTGTAGAACTTGGCAAACGTAGGGCACTCTGCCTCGAGCGCAACAATTTGATCTTTCGATTCTCTATCTCAGTAGCGCAGTTGTTGCGTTGAACATGGACGAATAATACATCGCAGCGTGTCTTGTAGACAGCTAGAGATGCTTAGGATAAGCGCTGAATATGGACGAGCGTTAAAGCCGCTACTGAAAAAGCACAATCGACCGTTTTCATTGAAAGGAGGTCTTTCACACAGCTGTCAGAATTTAAAGAGAGGAACAACGGCGATCTCGCTCACCTAAGTAGCGAAGTACGCCACGAGCGGCGACGATGATCAAACACCTGGAAGATCACCGTGGTGTCCCTCTACTCTTTGGTATCATAACCAAGAGCGAGCCCTTTCGACTTGTCACTAAGTTTTACGGTTTATAAAACAAAGGCCCCGCTCTACACAAAGCCTTAAAGGAAGAAACACTGGAAAAGCTTACTTAGCTTGGAATTATAAACATTTATAAAAATTTCCTTTCTTAAAAATCGAAGATTTTCATGGTTTCCGTGACTTCGTATTTTTCCAAATTTCCTCTTTTGCATGTTATGCTGTTTTGCATTTTCTTCAACGTATAATTTAGTTCAGCTTCGATCATTTATCATCCTTAGAAGAAAATATTGTGATCTTTACGTTTAACTGTAAATTGCTTTGGCTTGCATTGTGCCCGTAAAAGGAGCGTTAAAGTAAACATGACTTGATTCCACGCGAGGGTTTTACCTGGAAAAATGCCTGCACACGAGTGACACCGATATTACCGCGTGTCCCTTTCTGGAAAACATTCTTGTTATGACAAGAAAGGTCAGCTTAAGGGTATTGGGTTACCCAAATTATGCAATTTTGACGCAGAAAAGTGCCAAAAAGTAATTTCAGAAACTTCATCCGCAACACCTTGAACGTGCTGTGGGCGCGAACTGAGATCTTCTCTTACAGTTAATAATTGCCAGGCGGATCTCAGATCCAGCTTAGCCTAAATGTTTTTGGTGGCCAAAGCTCGTCATGTGATGGTGTGACAGAGAAAACTGACAATTCTCCCCCCTGACCCGTTTGACTCAAAGCTTTTGAACAATCAAACATCCAAATGGGGCCGAGTCGGGTCGACGCAAAGGTGCAATATGCAAAATAGAGTGGTAGTGTTGGCTGTTATTTCTATAGAAACCGTTCTGCTATTCCTTTTCAAGATGTCAGCCAAACTATGTAGTTTAGGTAGGAACAAGATTAACTGAAATTAATTAAAGTAGAAGACTCGAGAGGTTCAAAACGTAGAACAATGTGTACTTTAAGAAAAATTTATTGTTTGCGAAATAACATATAGCTGATTACAAGGAGTTTGAATATATGAAAACCGTATATGTGTACTGCATCTAGCTGATTACTATGTAATTTTTTCAGTTACTGACTTCAGTTGTAGTCTACATGGAAGAGAAGTGCCTCTTTTAAAGTAAATCGGCTATGACATCGAGTCCACATTCAGTTAAAAGGTGATAAAGATCACCCACAGTTATCCGATATTTTTGTGCAATGTAACCCAAAGCAGCATCAGCTGGATTCAAGGTACGCTGGTCAAGGAAACGAATCTCCTCTGGAGTCAGTCTAAGTTGCTCCTCAACAAATATCTTCCACTCATCTCCACCTTCAACGTCAAACAAAAAATACATTAACAAGACAAATTTATCAAGAGAGCAACCAAAGGAATTAAAAGAATAAACTAAAGACTTTACGATATAGTGCCTTGCCTTGTGAAATTTTGTGGAACTATTTTATTTTTGTTGGAGAGAAATGTTAGCCTTAAACACATATAGGACGTGAAAAAAACAACAAAACACCTAGAAACTCGTCATTTTCTTTTGTGCTCGGGATATTTCCTGTATGGTTTAAATAAGGGTATGCCGTTATCGCTATTTTGTTAGAAGATCAGACATGCAAGTGCCGCATATCAAAACAAATTCACTACAGTCACAGTGAAATTTGTTTCGAGAGGGAAGGGCAAACGAGAATAGCTGTATGGCAGTCCCATTCATGAGTGGTTATGTAAATCGTTAGAGTTTAGTTCACACCTCGTCTGGTGACCAACAACTTGGTGAATCACCTCGTTATGTGAAGCAGCCCTGTCAGATTGTCACAAAACAGCGCGACACGAAAAAGAAAAGCCACATGCGGCCCATCAGTTTTCGGTAGACCAAATTTGAAAACGATCCCTTCAACTGTTGGTTCAAAAGCCGCCGAGAGAAGCTTGAAACCGAGTTTTTACATAGCTAATGCTCAATCGCTTAAGAAAGATTTTGAAAAATTGACCGCTAATTAATGACGTGTCGCGTCACCGTGAGCGTAATGACGGAATTTTGGTTGCATAGCCATCATGGTACAGCCTATTTCGGCATCTCAGGCTAAACCTGCTGAGGAAAGATCACCCTGATAGAGAGAGGGGTCCTGTCTAAGTCTTTGTCACCACAAGGCATCCCGTATAAGAAGAGAGTGGATCTTGAACAGCCATTCTTTGAATATATATGGCTTTGGCTTCGGCCCCACCGTTTATCACGCCCTGAGTCAGGCATCTTCGAACCGCCTCCCGGTTAGCTCAATGGATAGAGCGCTGGACTGTTGTGCGGGAGGTCGAGGGTTCGAGCCCCGGCCGGACCAACACTCAAGGTCTTAAAATAATTGAGAAGAATTTGCTACCTTTCTATAACATCAAGAAATGGTTAGATATTCTAGTCTTCTCGGATAGGGACGAATAAATGGAGGTCCCGTCTCCTGCAGGGTTGGGGCAGGAGACGTTAATTTCCCACACACGAGATTACTGTGTGATGGATGTCCTCCCCTGGGGTGGGATGGGTGGGAAGGTGAGATCGATAGACTGAAGCGGCTTCCAGAGGCGCCTGATATGCTGACGTCTGTTCTCAGCCTTACACTGCACCCGTAATTCAGCCTCTGGGCTGCAAGTGGTCAGATATAAACTATATTCATATTCATCTTCTGCAGATCTGTATACTTTCCGGAGGTGCATGTGCAAGAAATAGAGATGGAGTTATCCTAATCGACATAATCTAATAAAAACTTTAGACTCTGTTCGGTCAGTACACCCTGAGTGCGATGTCGCGGTGTGGTAATGGCGACTTTGAGACCCTGGACGTTAGTGACATTCTCGTTCACCATAATCTTGAAAAGGTCGTTCGAGACCCAACGCTCGGGAAAAGTATATTTCATCCAATTTGAGATTTACACCAGCGCCATAGTATACCTACTACAGTCTTCCAATCATTGCTTTGTGCATTGGCGGCCAAAACCATCTCAGACTAACGCTGTGCGCGCCCATTCGGTTCTGCAATGCAACGGGCGCCGCTTTCCAGAGTCAGTGATTAATGCATTTGGGAAGTAGATTTCCCGCCATCAGTGATTTGGTGGCCCCGACAGAACGTCATCAGTTAACACACCGAATTCTTTCAAAACTAAACTTTCAGCAATTATGGACTCATTTTCCAGTTAGGTGGGTGAAAATCCATCCCACCAACAAACCAAGGTTGACGGCACAAATTAAGGTTACTTCCTTCCTTCGCGGGCGTCCTTCGGGAAAAAATTCGTACGCGCGCTAGTTTGAAGAAAACCCCAACAAACTATACATCAAAACAAAGCTTAATAAATTCAGTTTACGATAAAAATATAATTTAGGCGATTTTTTCATTTAGGAAGTGTCAGGAGCCGGTAAGGCGTGAAACGACCGAGGGTCCTTCTATTGAACTTATCAGGTATCGGTTCCCGCGGCACGAGGAAAATGGCCGCACAGTCTCATTGACAAGGCATCAATCAACAAAAGTGTGTCAGGCTTTTCCGATATTCTGATTGGTTTTCTAGATATTCGCATCTAAAGTTACAGTAGCGAAAAATATGCGCAGCCTGTTGCGTAGATGGACACCACGTAAAAAATATTTCAAATATCAAAATTTCCTGACACACTTTTGTTCGTTATCATCTCAGGAATGTGTTAGCGAAATTTCACGAGAATCTGTCAAATCTACATACCCTATAAATTCTCTCAAAGTGGATGTATTCCTCTCAAAATCAAACGCGAGATTTTAGCTCCTGAAGGTTTGTAAACAACTAGCGCCACACAAGGAGGTTATCTCGCCTCCTGAAACCACAAACCAATAGAGAAGACGAGACCTCCTAGCCTTAATGACAATGAATCAAGATTTTCCCGGGAAAAGTATCGCGTAGCAGTCACGTTTTTTTATGTCGCTTAGTTGACCGTTTAGTAATAGACAAAGTCGGCGAAGGAAAAACCCGCGGCAGAAAGGGTAAATCTGTCGCATTCTTCTTTTTCTCTATCGGTTTCGTCAGATTCCGACGAAGAATCTTGTTTACAACCTTCTGTAGTGTTGACTTTAATTTTTAAGCTGATTGCCTCAAGGGTAATCGAATGCTGCCGATCTTCAGCGGATGCCGAGCTTGTCACTTTCAGCAAGGACCGTTTTTTTTTTTTGACAAAATGATGCCATTTCTCTTTTCTTTGGGCCTGTTTTTTTTTTTTCTTTTTCTTTATCCAAGGACTCCTCTCTAATTTTGAGTTATGTTTTTTATCCATGAGAAAAGACTTCCAGGAGTGAATTTTGTCATGTGCGCGATGTAAACAAAATATGCAAATGACAGAAAATTGCCGCGAATATTCCCCTGGGAGGTTCGCCATTTACAAGATTATGACACCTTCCTGATTTATTAACTTTTACGCATGATGCACGATCCTTCGCAGTAGACAGCGCTATTTATGCAATAGCGAAAATCAGACCTGAAAAAAAATCAGGCCTATACGATTTCGAACCACTGACCTCTGCGATACTAGTGCAGCGCTCTACCAATTGAGCTAACAAGCCAACTGGGAGCAGGCCGTTAAGTTGATTCGTAATAAACCCGTGATGATAAATCAGATACAATGAATATATGAAGTCCATATATTTTGAACTGCGGTATTAAATACGTATGATGCACGATCCTTCGCAGTGGATAGCGCTATTTATCATTATTATTATTATTATTATTATTAACTTTTATTTGAAAATACGTTAAATAAGTCGGACGCTTTTTGAGATTTTTAAATTTTTTCTTTTGCAAACGTTAGTTGAAATGTCTAACTTCAATATAGTCCAAAAAAAAAAACATATTTTCGGCCTCTGAAAGAGGAAGTAACCTTAAGCAGCTTATCCTCGAAAGTTAACACGCTTGTCACTCAGACAGAAATGGCATAGGAAGAGAACTTCGCACCAAGGTGCGGGACGAGGTTTCCGCTAGGAAATAAGCCTTCAACTCTGAGAGGGTTCGTCTCCTGAAAAATACTGACCCACGTAAATGGAGGAATCTAGCCAACAAGGTAAATCGAGCAGTATAAGTTCTATTAGTTATGAGGTCGATGGCAAGGTTCTGTCAGGCTGTAAGCTTGCAGATAAATTCAATAAATTCCTTCTTTCAGTAACATCTGACATTCCGGCCACAGACCCTCAATCCCTCCCTACCTTTCTGCCAGCTCCAGATGAGTTCCCTGTTATCTAAAAGGCTGCCCCAACTTAGCCCTTTCAAGGCTCACGGCCCGAATGCAATTCCAAATCGAATTATAGAGGAATCCATGAAACTCGCCGAGCCCGTGACCACCATCCTTGAATGCTCACTTTCTTGCAACTTTTCATCTGCATGGAAAGACTGGCAAATATCAAAGCTTTATCCTTGTAGTTTTAATTTCTCAAAGGTTCTTTCTTGGCCCGCCATAGGAGGCGCATCCAGCTTTAAAAGAGCTAAAATGACAAAAAATGTTATTTGATCCGTCGAACGGCTGTGACACAAGACCTCATGTTTTGGGTTGGTGTTAGGAAGTTAAAAGTCAAGGCCAATCTTCAGTTTGTACCAAAACATGATCTCTTGCCGGATTCTCGATATTTATGGTTAGTAGCTCTTAAGCTGCTAAACATAGGCGGGTATTACGAGCAGTGAAGCATGATGGACTGCTATCCAAGTGGGCTCCAGCACATGCTGGGGTTTCAAAAGAGACTAAGCTAGGGCCAAAACTCACCCATGTCATGGTCGATGACCTACCATGCATATCCCCTCTCAAGTCAAATCAATGGAAATTTGGCTCCCCATTAATCATACAGTCTGACCTGGAAGACATCTCGACATTGGCTGAAGAAAGATCCAGATGTAGTCCAGCTCACAGTTAATAACACTCACCGAAGAAGTAAGCTCTCATAAAGTACTGGGGGTCACCCTGTGCGACAACCTCAAATAGAATGTCAACACACAGGAGATAGTACACAAAGCGTCTAAAAGCATATACCTGCTGAGGGTATTGAAACACGCTGGCGTCCCTCAGCCACACCTCGTTTCAATTCATAACACCTTTGTCAGGGTCATTTCTAGAATATGCCTATCCTGTGCCTCCAGCATTATCTCAACGACCACTCGGAGCACGTCCAGAAGCGCGCCATGCGAAAAATTCATCCATGTTGTAACCACGACACATCACTCTACCAAAGTTGTTTACCTCGTTAAGAGGATAGGAGGCAAAGCCTTTGCTCGATAGCCATTATTAGGGCCTGTAACCCAGGCCCGCTTGTTCGTAAACGTCTCGCCTCAGTGCGTTACTGTTCACGGTGGTAAAATACGTTTCTCCAACCGTGTATCGCTACCGTGTTGTAGAACAGCTATGGCTTTCCAGCAAAATTGTACATACTAGCCAAAGTTAGCGAAAGTTAGCGATATAAGTTTATAACTTGTACTACATTTTTCCCCAATGCTGAACACATGTAACTAAATTTTAAAAAAAAATTTCTTCCAGGAATTGTAACCCCAGCGCTCTTGGAATCTTAAAAGTTTAGACACCATATGTAATTCTTAAACCTTTCTTTTATTATTTTTAGCGTAAACATGCCATTACTTCACTCTGTGTGATGACATGCATTTTGATAAACCTTCATTATCATGATTATTATTATAATGAAAAGGCTCAATACTTTGTAACCTTACCGCTTAAGGTGATAGTAAGCTTTCTTAGTTGACTGAAAGGGATTTCTCGAACATGAAGGCTCTCCGGTAAAATTGGAGCTGGAAATAAGAAAAATATGTCTGAATTTTCAGAATTGATAGAATGTTTTGGCGCATCAGCTAACAATTCAAAACGTTTCGGAACTTTCTGTTAGAGTGTGATTGGTTTCAACCAATTGCAAATAAACTGGAGTTTTAGTTCACCCATCCGAAGAAATTATGTTTGAAAAGCGTGGGGGAATCATTAATCAACCATGGGAGGAGACAGTAATTTAGCAAATGGATGGAAAATAAATTCACTTATCAACGATTTGCAGGACAGGTTAAGCCTTTAGGATGGTAGAACTTTCGATATTCGGTTACATTCTCGGCATAATCCAACAAGAGAGTGAGGGTGTCATTTCGGGACTCAATGAGAAGAGTCATGTTCCTAAATTTTTCATTATCTGGCCAGCCATGGAGTGTAGAATATTGGATAAATGCTGTGATGAAAAAATCTGACCATCACAACTGTACTTCAAAAAGCATATCATTTATTTTTCAACGAACATACTCGACGGCTGAGTGTGGTGGTCTTGACAGTAATGTGCCCGTGAGGTTCCAGATTGAAACTTACCTGTTGTCCCTGCCGGCACAATTTTTCTCAGCTCCTCAACTACATCACTTCGGTCTGCATTGTTAGCCTTTCTCGCCAGGGCACGAATCAGTACCTTGTTATCAGGATCAGGGTTTTGCAAGGCAGCATCATCCAGATTAAATTTTTCTTTTAGTTGTCGTACAACTTCTTTGCAATCATTTGAAGGTGACAAAAGGGTGTCTACAACCTCACCAGGGAGAGACAGCGTCCTAGCTCCTTCACCTAACAAAGTATATATTTTGTCCATATATTAATATTGCTACACCTGATATTGATATTGCTACACCTTGTATTAATATTGCTACACCTTAAGGCTTTTTAACCAGGTAGCCGGCATTCCGCTACAGATGGGTCTTTGAAAGCTATGCAAGTGTGTGCGACATGACTACCAACCGAGATAGATGTAGTGAAATCTGCGTAGGCAAACAATTTTGGTAAATCGATCTTGCCTATAATGTTTCCCGCAAGTCTTTACGTTTTAGAGGCACCTATCATCTACACTTCAACAGCTAAGCTGAATAATGAACAAATAGATTGAGAGTGATACCAGAGGAAATTGTATAGAAAAAAAGTGGAGCACACCTAATACTCTTTCTGGAGATTATCGAATTTAACGAATGCATACCAGAGTAAGAAGCTCACCTTTATCAAGGGACAAAAGTTTATCATAATGTGCCACCTACGATATGTAAAAAGGGATGGTTAAAAATGTTGCTGTACGTTACCATTATTACGATTATATCACAAGGGTTCAAAAACTGCCAAAAACAAAGACTCACGATATAATATTTGTTATATATGCATTGGCTTTGATTACAAGCTGGACTGTGTGTAAAATAGTATTTGATCGTTGTCTGATATTTTCCGCTACTTTCTTTAAAATCTTTGAAATTCCTCAATGGATTGAAATCACTTTCGCCACAGTAAAAAGCCTTTCGTATTTCTTAATTAAATGCGTAAAATTGCTTTACTCGAATTATTTTATCTGCAACAGAGGCAATGTTTTTTTCATATGAAACTTGTAATGATAATTACCCAGTTCTCCTGAGATGAAAACCAAGGAGCACAGTGCTCAGGATTGAATCTGTTTATACATGCAAAATCAGATTCCAAACAACATGCGTCTCCCTTGGATGCGCGCAGCTCAGACTCGGGCCAAAAGTGAAGGCATTCCTCTTGCTTGCAATTTAAACTTTGATGCTTTTCACAGTAGTCGATAGCCCTCTGCTCACAGCATGCGTAGATTGGACAGAAGATACCCATCTTGTATTTCATGCTGTTCAGCCAGCGAAACTGATTACGCATACACTCCAGAATCAAGTTCAACTGTCTACAGACAACCTGGACACAAGTTAAATCATACTCATTGTATAACGTGTCCATTGACTTCTGGGAGAAGCTCGATCGCAGAGCATTTACCAACCCATCATTTTCGTTACATCGATGGTAGACAACCTCGATATAAGACGAGTGACACAGAAGAATTACTGAGCATCCGGAATTTTGAGACGTGTAAAACCTGGAAAAGCTGTGAAACAGCTTCGGACGCACTGGTCTCCAAAACTCCTCTTTTCCCCATTGAAAGAACTGTAAAACTAATCTGGGAAAAAGGCCAGCAGGGACTTGACCAGACTCAAACTTTATAACGAGGGAAGGCACTTGTGCAGAAGAAACCAAATTCAAGACACCCTCTGGTGGTGGTGACTTTAGCATGGAGGGTACCAGGTACTGCTTGCCACCAGGTGAAGGCCACGAACACAATAAGCTAAATCTCTCCATTAATGCAATTAATTTTTCAGAATTTTCTCTGCCGCCGATTAACTGAGGTTCCCAAACATGTTCCAAAAGCTTTTCCTCCAAGATTCCTTTATTTTCAAGCTTCTTCCATAATTCTAAAAAGGGCTCCTCTTCCGGGTGGTAGGGCTTAACAGTTATAACCTTCTTAAACACGTCGATCAACCACTGAGAATCGAGGATCACTAGATCATTCAGTTCTGCTGTGTCATCAAAATGGATCAAGATTCTTAGGTCATGCAGAAAGTTGAGCAGCGTCTTGAACTCGTTTTCAGTTCTGATGTCGCATTCCTGGTTTGCAATGGTTTTTGCTGTTTCGAGCGAAATAAAATTATACCCGCCCTTCTTACAGCTTTGGATAGTTTTTTCGTACTTTAACCATTTAACTGGAATCACCTCTTTGATATGTGGCAATTTCTTAGCAACAGCGAGAACTTCCTTTCGCAGACGTTCGACTTCTTGACACTGACTCACAGCCGGACTTTGTATTATCCACACAATATATACCATACAAATGGGCACCATAAGGTCTCTCCTTCAAAGTTCCATACACTTCAGCTGCAAGTTTTAGTGGATCTCTACCATCATAAGGTTCATCAGCGTGAGTGCAGACCAGGAAAACCAAAGGCAATCGCTTTGGAAGTGCCTCGAATCCAGTATCCATATCCTTTCCCTCGTAACATGTTGCCAAGGAAGCTATTGAACTCATCCAGAAATCTAGGTAATCCAAGTTAGTTTTCAGATCAAAACTATCTTGGGGATTTGTGTATACTCCGTGCTTCACTGGCAGCTTGGCTTATGCGTTTGGATTCAAGCTGTGATTATAAACAAGAAAATAGATGGCTTATGCTGTAAGAAATAGGGGATGTATTACATAATAAACAGATTGTCCGGCAAAATCCCACCGAATTGAGTAGACATCGTCAGTCTCATTCTCTCTCCTCTTTTCTTTTTCTTTAGGTAAACTTTCAATTCTTGTAGCAATTTCTTCAAAACGTGATGCCTGTTCTGGTGTGGGATTGGGTAAGTCATCTTCGGATTCCATTTTTTTTGGGTCAGGAACTTGTCTCACCGGCGAACGATTTTCATCAAAGCTACTTTCGGTGGATAACAGATCCTCAGTTTGCTCAGTTCCAACAAAGCCACTCGATGAATCATTGGAGGTTGCCTCCAAGAGGTCATCTGTCTCGTCAACATCATAGTCCTTGTCCCTTGACCCTTGTCGAGATTGTTTCCTTTACTTAGCTCATTAACCGTTTCTGTTGTTCTCAGTAGGGCGCTTAAGATACAGACGTTTTCGGGGCGACGGCGACGTAACAACCCAGGAAGACTGGGTCAGAGGTTGCCGTTTCGCGCCATAATTTAAGTTGTTAAGATTCTGATGACGAGCGGCCTTTGCGACTTCCGTCGAGTTTATTTGTTGCGCTTTATAAATTAAGGCTTTTTCGTCGTAGCATGGCTACGTTTGAGGAATTCCGCCATCTCCTCGTCCTTTACTACGACGCTAAAAAATGTGTCAAGCTGGTTTGTCCATTCCATTGTGCTGAAAAAAAGGAGTCGGAGTTAGAATTAATTTGGAAACAAGAATTAAAGACACTTTTCACTGGGCTACATTATGATCAGAACATCAATGTCTTATGGCTTTAAGATCTTATAACTTGAAATATGAGAGATGTACAAACAGCAACAGCTCGTTCTAATATCAATTGGAGTCGTTACAAGAATTCAGTTCCACTGAATTAATACAGTTAGACGCCTTCAGAGATACTCAACTTACGGGAGCTCCTACACTACCGAAGAAGCCAGCCTTTAGCTACGTAAGGAGAGTCGGATGCGATAAGAACTTTATTTAAGTATATGACGTTTCAGTCCAAGACTACGCACTAAGCTAAAAAAACCTCCATAGATCTGAGGTGTACGTTTGCGAGGTGCATCTACGAATTGATAAAGGGAATGGCAGCAAGCAAAAATCCCCTTTTATGGTAAGAATTCAAGTATTGTACGCGTACGTACCCAAAACTTACCTCGACGATTTGGACTTCACTGTTGCTTCGGTCATTTTAACCTAAAGAGAAAACAAAAGGTCTCTTGAGTTGGCCGAGACATCGTGTGATGACTTGTGCAAAATGTGATAATGCAATCACTTTAATATAAGTGACAAAATTGGCAATATATAAAAAAAAAAACAAAAACAAAATCAACTCACGTTTTTACCATGACAGCGAGCTCACTGATCTCACGTCGCCGACGTGAGGGCGACGGCAGGGCCGCATGCGCAGTCAATCTCGCCCCAATCTTAATCGACCTCCACGTCGCCGTCGCCCCGAAAACGTCTGTATCTTAAGCTCCCTAGGGTGTCATCAGCCAACCGTGCTGCAGTTTGCTCAAATGAAATAGCTTCTTGATCAATGTCCCCCTCTTCATTCTTTTTTCCTGTAATCCACATTTCCGTGGTCACCTCAAAAGGATTCGGATCTAGATCGATCCCCACCGTGCTCTCCTCTTCTGCGTTGAAACACATGCCCTTTAACGATTTCTTCAAGCTAGTCTTTCCGGATCGGTCTTGTCCAACCAACATCAGCGGTACTCTTCTATCGCAGACCTTTCCTTCATCCAGGGCGTGGTAATAGGCTTGTAAAGCGAGAGGTCCTCTTGCAAGAATCTCTGGAGGAACTGCATGTTTGAGAGCAGGTAAAGAAAAAAACTCTATTCATAATGATAATGGTAAGGATTTCGCGAGCTTTTTCAAAAGACTGCCATATCCAGATGCAAGATGAGCCTGAAAAGGCTGAAAATTGATGGGCAGTTACTTGATGGCCTATTTTTTACGGTTCTGTCGGTGTTACAGTACCTCTCGTATACCGAGTGCAACAACATCGCACAACTATACCAAAGAGATATGTCAATTTTTTTATGTCAAAGAGACATGCAGTATGAGTCTTCGGCGAGTATTCGAGTTTCAGATATTGCGGACAATGATCTTTGACTTCACCAAGGTCACTAAGCTCCAAAGAACACGTGGGTGAACAAAGGACGAATTCGCTGGAGTTAACCAAGTTAGCCAAAGGTATCAGTGGATAGCAAAATCGGGTCTCAGGATGTTTAAATCCTCGCAGTTAACTCAGATGTTTTCCTCTGTCCCACCCTGGTGACAAAAGAATGGCAGCTTATTTATTCGATCACCTACCTTAACATTTACTTTTATTTCTTTGTCTTACTGTAACCGATGTCTAACAACGAGAAATACATATTTCCTACTGAAACGTGCTAACACATCATTTAAGAATAATCTTAGTAAAACTAAAATATTCCACTGACCTATCCTTTCTAGCCCATTTCTCATTATCTTTCCAACAACAAAGCCTTGAACTTCCTTGACAAATTCAAGAAAATCGGGTAACTTTCTGACAATCATCTCGGGTTCCCACTGCCCACTACTGTGTAACCTGTCCCACTATTCGCAATGTAGGTGTAGATCAGACACGGATGAAAATAAAACGAAATCATCATATGACCAGCAGCTCCTTCCAACGATGTAAGAGGTCGAGATTGTCCTAGATAGTGTGTAGAGAGAAAAACCCTTTAATTTATTAGAGAATTCCCTCAAAACCTCATAGATTACGACTATCCTGAATTAAGACAAAATCAATATTCCGCCGTTTCACGAAGGCGTGCTCGACTAATATCCACAACACATTGCACCGTCACAAAGCGATACCAGTGCTTTCACAATATCCGTAACACTGCCGCAGACGCTATGAAAAGCACCATTTCTATTAAGCGCCTCCCTCTAATTAGTACCCCCATAGAGTTTCATTTTTTTAACACACCATACCCCTCCTTTCACTTCCCTAAAACAGCTGTTTCATCGTAATCTTTTTAGGTTAGGTACGTTGCAATTTATGTTTTTCGTATTTAAAAGCCTGTACTGGTCTCCGTTTTAAATGTCGTAGGCTTTAAACCGAAAAACGATTACCCATCGGAGGAGTGCTTAATTAATTTATCTGTGAGTAGCCTCAAGCAACTTTTCAGAGGGTTAGGATATAAATATCCCAAATTTTAGAATGCCACCTGCCTTGAATGTAGTCTAAGTATATTCCTTTTAGTTGTGGAAATAATATTTAAAAAAATGCTGAGAAAAAAATTCGTCTTCGTAGTGTAGTTTTATTGATTATGTCCTATTTCAATTTCTGTTGTCTTTATCTAGTAGTCAATACCGATTCTGTGGATCCTTTATCATCCACAGCAAAGCGCCACGATCGTTCCCTCGATAGAATGACACTGAAACCTGGTTTAGACTTGTAAACAATTCGTTTGGAAAACCGCTTGTGGGTTAAATGAAATCCTTCTGGTATCTTCTGGGGTAGTTTTAGTCCAAATTGATCGTCTTCCTTCAAAGTAATCTCAGAAAGATAATCTGCCAACACGCGTATTACATCTTCTTTGGGTACATGGTCCAGATCTGTTGCATTCCCTGTTTCAACACAAAATGCACATACATACCAGGAGCAACCATCAGTAAAGCAACAAGAATAATTCCAGATCGAGCTGATCTTGGTTTGATATACAATATAGAGCAATTTTCTGCAAGCCCGCTGATTTTCACAACGCGGAAAAATTTCTAGGCTTATGACCCTAGCCAGAAATTCGTTGCTTCATCATTAAAATCAAGAACATGGATCAGATTAAAATGCTGAAATAGAGCGGTGCATTTGAATCTTCAATTGGAGAATCATTTCTTATCCTTTCATGGTATTAAAATCTGTAGACCCTTAGAGCTGTTTGTTTCATTTCGGGATGGACAAACCAATTATAGTTACACGAAACCTACCTGTTCGCTCACGTATGGTGAGTCTGCAATCGAACTCGCATCCGGGAAATAAAATATCTGCTTGCAAATATCTTCGCGATGGGAGAACTATCCAGCCTCGGCTTTGCGACCGAGTGGTTTCATCGGTAAAGTGAACTTTTTTCAGGATGTTCTTGATGTCACTAAAATGGGACTGGAATGCAAATTGTGAGATTTAAATAGAGTGCCGACAGGGATGATTTCAATCTTCAAGCCAACAAGAACCTGACCCTAGGAATTACGACATTACTTGGTGAGGCTTTCCTATAATTGTATGATAATTTTGGGGTGCAGAGTGATCCAAATCTGATATCTATTGGACCATCTTGTGCGGCCGTTGGAGAGCTTAACATCATCCGCTGATTTAACACTACAGGGAAACTTGATGTACTTGAAAAGTAGGGCAAGATCCACGTAGTTGTGGCGTATTTATACTCATTCATCTTGGCTTGGGTAGGTTACCATAAGCACGGTCTATAACAATAAATATACACCCAGTCTTTAAATCCTCTATAAATTTAGAAAAATGGCGTTTAATTTTACCAAACACGTGATTTGCGTTGGCAGAATCAAAGTCTCAGAGAAATCTCTACAACGGAGACAACTTAGTTACCGGGAATTTCGAAAAACAGGCCACAGCCATTTTAATCGCTCCGTGAAACCGACCCACCTTACATCTCACTTGACGACTGCATGGAGTGAGGAATGTTAAGTCATATCTTGCGGCGTAGTCGAGGAATTCTTTTGGTGTATTATCATAATGATATCCTCTGAAAATGTCCTCAATGAAATTCACTCCTTCTTGAAAAGTAACCTTCCAACGATTTCCCTCCTCTGGCGATTGAAACATTGCTGTTACA
This sequence comes from Stylophora pistillata, assembly GCF_964205215.1. Lineage (NCBI taxonomy): Eukaryota > Metazoa > Cnidaria > Anthozoa > Scleractinia > Pocilloporidae > Stylophora > Stylophora pistillata. Next base: position 8,996,016 of record NC_142532.1, read on the forward strand.
TCATCTATGCTCCAGGCCCCTTCCTCTGTTTCCTCTGTAACGGATAACAAAAACTCCTTAAGCCTAAGTTTCAAACCAACCAAAAAACATTGCTCACGTAAATATCTCTGAATTTGGTTATTTATCGTATGGACGTGAGTGTTTTATCGAGAACTAGAATACTCGTAGATAACTTCATCCTGGAACCGAGTGGAGTAGGTAACACGAGAGACGACAATTCTCGCGTTTTCAAATTTTGCTGAATGAACACGGTTTGATTATTATTTGGAATATTCAATGGCACGATTTTTTGTGGTAAATGACGAAGATGTAAAAGAATTTTCCGTACAGCAAAGGAACGAGAGCATCTTAGAGAAAATGCTGCATGATCATAAGATTTCCAAGGAATTTATCGAAAGTTGCGACGAGATAAGGTAAATTTGAGTTCCGTTCGTGCAGAACAGCCTTGAAAAATTCATAGTCAATAGAGGCTGAAAATAAAAGTATCTTATGATTAAAGTGAGAGACAGTAAACGACTTTCCATTAAGCTGATAATACCAGTTGAGATGTATTTTGGCCTAACTGATGGTGTTACATTGTGAACCTTTTTACAATTTGGGCGCCGGGTATCTTATTTCTATTAATTGAATTGAATTGAATTGAATTAAATTGAATCTTTATTAAGTCATAAGATAAATAATCACATATCCTATGTTACAACATTAAAAGAAGGTATATATATAAATTACAGAGAAAATCAAGGTAAAAATTATAAGACTAGATTATGCTTAAAAATTAAGCGATTGACAAACGTGTTTTTGAACCTATCAGTGTTTATTTTAGGATGGTGACTTGTCTCTTTCCTCAGATTGTACTTGGTTGATTTCTTTTTTGGCATTATAGCTCTTAAAGGGTGTATTGTATTATTAAAAACATTCTTGAAGATACGTGTGTCCTGTTGAACTAACAATTCATAAACATTAATGTGGTCGGATGTATACTTGCGCTTATAACATCGATGTAAGAAACATTGGATTGTTGTTAATTCGGAATTTACAGCGCCAAATACGGACAGCCCGTATAATATATTTGGTAGAACCAGATTTAGAAACAGATGATCTATTTCGGCCTGATTGTACCCTTCTTTCCTTAAAGATCTTAAAATGAACAGGCACTTGTTTGCTTTGATTAGTTTTTCTCGAATATGTGTTATGAACCTACTGTCTTCCTGAAATGTTACCCCTAAAATAGTAAGCTCTTTTGTCTGTGGTATTCCAGACACCATCGGAAACTCTATTGTACAACCTTTCTTGCGGAAAATGATTTCCTTGCACTTAGATGGATTGCTACACATACCATTACTTCTAGACCACTGGGAAAACTGATTAATCAGTGCGATAGAATTGTCATTATCACCTATCACAGGCGAGATAATGGTTGTATCATCTGCATATTTTACCAGCACGCTCTTATTGTCCAAGTGTATCTCTAAATCACTGAGAAAGACATTGAACAAGTGCGGCCCGCTGACACTTCCTTGGGTGGTACCTTTGTTGACACTTTTCCATTTTCCAATAAACCCATTTCTAATGACTCTCTGCTGCCTGTCTTCCAAAAAGCTTAGATACCAGTTAACTATAAAAGGATTTAGGGGGAGTTGCTTCAATTTGTGTGAGAGGAGATCGTGTTTCACACTATCAAAAGCCTTGCTGAAATCCATAGCGAATAGGCATACCGCTTTGCACTCTGGGATATCAAGATATTGATTGACAGTATGTTGGATAGTCAGTAGAGCATTGGTACAGCTCCCTCCCTCTATGTATGCAAACTGTGAGATCCCAGAATGTTCATCGAAGGTCTCCCTTGCGTGTGTTCCTAAGACAGCTTTCTCAAAGCACCTTGCGATGACAGGTGTCACATTTATTCCGCGGAAGTCTGATATTCCCTTAGGTATATCAACCTTCGGCAAGGGGTACAGGTCTGACTTTTTCCAAGAGACAGGCCAGGCGTGTGTTCTAAGAGACAGATTCCAAATCCTGGTGATCACTGGAACGAATAGCTCGGCGTGGTCTTTCCATATAGTATACGGGATGCCATCTGGTCCGGTTGCTGTTTTCTTTATACGCATAAGAGAATTCAGGACTTGTCGCTCTGAGATTTCTGGGACTTCCTGATCTTCACTAATCTCCAGAGGTGTTGGCTTTCTGTAGGCGTGGTCAGTACATAGGTCACCAAAGTAGTCATTTAACGCGTTGAGTTCGTAGTGGCCAAGAGATAGAGAAATCACCGGCTTGCGGCGCTGAGATGTTTTATCCACTTTTTTCCACCAATCCCGAGTTCCAATAGAGGCGATAAAGTCCCTCCTGTTTCTGAAAATCACTTCAGAGATCCTTTTATTCATAACTTTAAGACGGTCTTGATTACTGAGTGATATGCGTGATTTGGCTCGTATCATCGATCGAACGAGCGGAGTCATCCAGCCCGGGTCTCTTGAAGACATGCGCACCGTTTTCAGAGGCATGCAGCTATCCAGGTGCCCTAGGATGGTATTTTCGAGCCTACCAACCACTTCATCGACATCAGTTTCCTGTATCATATCATCCCAGTTTTCCTTCGCTAACGCGATATACAGATCACGCTTTCTATGAGCCCTTTGGTCACGCACGTATACTTTACGGCGGATAGGTGGAAGCTTTATACCGGGTGGTAAAATAACTCCCATGTGATCCGTCTTGGAGAGCATGTGAAAGGGATAGCACTTTGAAAAGAGATCCGTGCGGTTCGTGAAACAGTTGTCCAAACAAGAATTCCCTCTGGTGGGGAAATTAACCAGAGCATTCCAACCAGACATTTCTTCGAAGCGTTTGATATCCAGTTTGTTGACATCGCCACCGCACAACACAACTGTTTGTGGATGTTTGTCTAGTATATTATCCACGGTATTTACAAGATGATTCATTAGATCGATCTCTGCATAATTAAATTTTGGAGGATGATAAACTCCACATATTACAAATCGATGTCCCTTGGGAAGTCGCAGAGTTATACAAATTAATTCATAAAGACCAAAGCGGTAAACATCCTCTACTGCAAGATTGTTCCTGATGTATATAGCAATCCCACCCTTATTGCGCATATCTCTGCCATTCCAATTTCTGTCTCTACGAAAGATGGAATAGTTCTCAATATTTACAATCGCATCCGGTTGTGCCGGTTTGAGGTGTGTTTCCGATACGACACAAACATCAATATCTTTAAATCGCAAGTCAGCCTCAAGTCCAACCGCCGCACGTACTCTGTTCTTAGTTTGTGAGAGACTGCAAATATTGATGAACATACACTTGGGAACGGCAAACTCCGAGCAATCGGTAGATGATTTAGTAGGCTCTCGAGGAATAGCTGTAAGATATCTGTTCTTAGCGGGATCTTGGATGCGATAAGGTCTAGCAAACCGCCGGGTTTTAACAACTTCAATGGGTCGACATCTGTCGGAGTGTTGCGATGCAGAGATATTTTTAGTAATTTTCCCCAATCTTCGTAATCCCGGACCTCTGTATTTCAGAATTCCCAGGGATTTAAGGGTATCGAAAACATGAGGCGCAGGTCGGCCCGCCGAACGTCTCAACGAAAGTAGCCTGTCACGATTGTGAGAGCAATGGATTCTGACTGACCCAATTGCAGGTTGACAAGCAGAGTCCGAGGAGTTGGAGCTCTGTTTTCGTTTACCGTGGTCATTATCCACTTCTTCAGGTCCAGGATGTGGATGGACATCCATATTAACAGTAATGTCGAGCACAACAAACTTCTCAGGGGCGGCCAGGAAGACCATGCCTCGACTGTCCCATTTCACCATAGCCCTTCTTACCCGGAGATTTCGAGACCGGGATACTCTCAGCTCAAATCTAGCCATCCAACTAATGCATCTTGATGTTAAAGATTGATTTCGATAAGCTCTTTCGACTGTTATCATAGTTATGAAGGTAAAAATATAGAAAACTGCAAGAGCTCTAAAGAGCGTGGCAGCCATATTGGCATGCATATATTAAAATCCAGTATTTTTATCAAAACTAGCTTTTCAATCTCTAACATTTATATTTATCTAATAAAAAGAAAACTACACGTCAGCTCATACATCTAAATTTTAATAATATGGATGTATCAACAAAGTTGAAATGGTAAATTGGCCACCGTAACGATTACAAAAGCTGACGTTTCGAGCGTTAGCCCTTCCCTCCGACGAAGGGCTAACGCTCGAAACGTCAGCTTTTGTAATCGTTACGGTGGCCAATTCACCATTTCAACTTTGTTGATATATCCAAATTATTTCGTTACCCCCACCGACGCAGCCCCAAACAGTTTCTTTAGTAAAATATCAGCCTTTATTCATATGAATTTTATCTTATTGTTGCAAGAATAATATCTCAATCAAGAGATATTGTTCTTGCCACTCGAACAAAAAGTTCACATCCTCTCGCCACCGTGTAATATCTTCTCGCCACCGTGTAATATCCTCTATTGTTAAAAACTGGATCATTGGATAATGCAATTCAAGACTTTTTATTGGCTTAGCCATTATGGTATATGAGCCAATATACCATAATCTAATATCTACACATTGTAACATCCGGTTACTTCTTACAAAATAAAGTCGAGAAGATTTATCTAATTTCTTGGGGGCGTTTTTTAAAATAAAACAGTTATTCCACTCGCGCTTGTTGGATATGAGATGATTATAGCCAACGAGGCGCGTAGCGCCGAGTTGGCTCTCTATCATCTCGTATGCAACGCGCGCTCGTGGAATAGTTGTTAATTTTTCCGTGAATGTGAGCTCCATCCAGGCGAAAGGTATTCACATAAGTTATCACGTCCAGGTAGCATGATCGTTATTGTTATGTTAAGCTGTTAAACCCCATAATAACCCCAAAATATTTTCTTAGTTGTTTTGTAATGGTAATAACAAAAATGTCGGTTGACTCCTTTAATTATCAGCTGTCCAAGAGGTTTATCGTTCCTCTTGGTGATGACTAGCAGTTCCTTAATGACATAAATAACTGCTGATTTGCTGAAATTAAACGGAGTAAAAAAGTAATATTTATTCCCTGCCATCCTTAAGTCAACCGGTTGCCAAATAGGTAAAAATGGTATCAGGTTGTATAGGTGTAAAATAGTAATTTCCCCTGCTGTACGTTCAATTTTCCTGGTACACTGGGATCAGATGTGCAACCAGCCTGGCATTTTTTAGGACAAGTGCTATTAGTCGTCAGGTGTTACCTTCACTTGGTCCACGAATCCTGGCTAATCCAAGATGACACCACATGTCAGTTTCTAACTGGTTGCTTGACTTGAAGTTTTAATATATAACTTGATTCACTCACACATTCCTATACAAAGGAAGATACATGTAAAAGTTATATGTATATCATCTTGCTATTTCACTTAACAACACTAACCCCTGGCGATGATAAACTGGGTAACAAGCAGGCGTTTTGTTTTGTCTTTAGATATGCACAGGCCCGGTTAGGTTTTGTAGTAGTATTATTATTAAAATTGAGTAACTTATGGATCATTTACGGCTAACAAAATTTATCGACTTTGTTACGGTCCAAATATATCAAAATTCGCATGAGAATCAAAAACTTGAAAACAATCCTCGGAGTTCAATTTGCTGAGGACGCTCTTCGTTATCCCAGTTTCACGTTAACAGAAGCAAACAAGAATTAAAAAACCAAAGAATGCAAAGGCATTAAATTAGTTAGAAAACAAGCGTCTATTGCAACCATCACAAAATTACGCGTTACCTTTCTTTGTTAACCACGATTCAATTTCGTTTGAACTTTTTTTTGAACTTTGAACTTTATTTTTTATTTAGACACGGTAAATCTATTAGATAAAATAATAATATTATTACAATCTACTATTACAATTACAATCTACTTTAATTTATGTAAACATGATCTAAAATTTAAAAGTGAAATAGAAAAAAATAAAGAAATTCTGCTTGATATAGATGCCGTGTGCGTTTTGTCGATTCAGACGAAGAAATTGCAACAACCATTTCGAAAGGATTGAAGTGATTTTGCTTGCCGCAATTCAGGGGACAAGCTATTCCAGATAACCGTACCGTTATAGCTAAAGCTATTTTTCAGGAAATTAGTGCGGGGCAATGGAACAGCTAGTTTGTTTTCAGAGTTCCTTAGATTATATGGAGGATCATATTTAGTCAAAAGAGAACCAAGATAGTCGGGCGCAAGACCGTGTATAGATTTATAGACCATGGTGGCCACTTGTATTTGTCGCTGAGTATCTAACCGTCTCCAGTTAAGTTGCACAAAAAGAGGATCAGCGCTTGTGTCATAACTGGAGAAGGTCAGAATACGGGCAGCCCGGTTTTGCAACTTTTGGAGCTTATTCGAAAGACCCTTGTTACAATGCCCCCAGACCTCGCTGCAGTAATTAAAGTACGGTTGAACTAAGACATTGAAAACGGACTCAAGCGTGGTTCGATTACAACGTTTAATTGCTACAATGCCCGATGCGATTTTCTTGGCTATTTTTTCAATGTGCATATTCCATGAAAGGTTTTCGTCTATATGCACACCCAGAGATTTGACTAAGCTAACTTGTTTAATTATGTCACCACCTATGATTAGTTTAGGGGAAGTATCGTAGGTACCTATCCTTTGCCGCGATCCAATTAACATGAATTCAGTTTTAGATGAATTTAGAGTCAATTTGTTTGCAGTGAGCCATGTGTTAACATTGGATAGGTCGTGATTCATAACATTATTGATCATTTCTATGTTGTTACTGGCAAAGGTCAGGTGAGTATCGTCGGCATACATACGTGCAACTGAATTAGACAGGCAATCAGGAAGATCATTTATGTATAGAGCAAAAAGCAAAGGTCCCAGAATTGTTCCTTGCGGAATTCCACAAGTGAGAACTTGACTAATTGAGAGCGAACCATTTACGAAACATTGTTGATGGCGATTATCTAGGTATGAGCTAAACCATTCATAAGCGATACCGCGGATACCATATTCGAATAATTTAGACATAAGAATTGTATGGTCAACGGTATCAAAAGCCTTTTTTAGGTCGAGAAAAACAACTGCATTTATACTGCCTTTATCAATGTTGAAGGCCCAATTGTTTGTGGCCTCCAACAAGGCAGTAACAGTTGAATGGAGCGAACGAAAACCAGATTGCTGGCTGGAAATCAAATTGTTTTCAGTGAGATAACCGTAAACCTGGTCGTAAATGATACGCTCAAACACCTTGGCTACTATAGGGACGATAATTAAAATTGTACGACTGTAAATTGTACCCATTTGACACCTTCTTTGGAGCTTAAATTGGTAAATTTCTCGAGAAGGCAAATTGAATATTGTCGTATAATCCTCGAGACGAACGTGTATAAACACCATCACTGAAGTGAATGGTTGTTTAAGTATAACTGCTCATGGGCCCAGAATTATGTTATATATTCGGTTTATTGTTAAAACCATTACGTTACAATTGTTTTGATTACTCTTATCGAGGTAGGTAGTTTCCGCTAGCATTTAACAGATCTATTCAATTCCATCGACAAAAACTTCATATCTTTTTATGAATTGTTTTGCTAAACTTGGTAGAATCTCTTGTGCTCTTCAGAATTACAATATCTTCTATTGCGTTTATCACTTCCTGCGTAACATTTACAAAACTCAATGTAGCCATTTTGAAATTTAGTGCCCTTGCTATAATCCTCTCGCGCGAGGTAATTATATCGAGATATGACGCAGTCTTTGACCAATCAGAGCACGTACAAGTTTCAAACTACAGGAAAAATTATAGTGAAAACCATCGCAAACCTTTGGGTTGGATTCCCTTGAAGATTGTAGTCGAAACTGCGCCTGCGAGCTACGGAGCTCCACACAATCTGCTCCTAAAACACACTCCAGCTTCAGTTTACAGTTCTCGGGAATGTTCCAACCGTCAACGAAACAGCAGACTATAAAACCGTTGTCTTCAGCAGACTATAAAACCGTTGTCTTCCCTGAGTCTTGCTTAAGTCTGAAAATTATGTGTTTCTTTGAAAGCTTTTAATGCTTTTCAATAAAAGAAAGACGATTGTAAAAGACAAAGAGATAGCGAAAAAATACAAAAAAAAAAAAAAAAAAAAAAAAAGCGAAGAAGGCAAAAAGAGGAAAAACGCACGCGCATCGTTAGACCTTAAGGATTCCTCTCGGCCACTTAGAGAGCGCAAATAAGCGACTTTGTACGAAGCCGAATAAAACCATACAGAAGGTAAGTAATGAGACCCGTACTGAGATTTCTGTATTAAACCTGCTTTAAAAGCTTCTAAAGCTGCCGTTCACACTTGGTGCCCGAGCCATTAATGCACAAAATGGTGCTGTGGTCAGACACTTGGTACACGATATATCAGGTCAAGACCTTGTACTCGGGCACTGACATATCGGACACCCAGTGTCTGAAAACAGCGTTATTTTGTGCTGGCGCCCTCACACTAATGCTCGGGCACCAAGTGTGAACGTATCCTCAGTGCCCATCAAGAATCGTACTCGGGCACCGAGCTCGAGCACCAACTGTGAACGCAGCCCAACTTGCAAAAGATTAAGCTTTCTAAAATATCTGCTCTCCTATTTCTTTCACAATAACACCAAAATGGGTTGTCAAGCTTAAAAGAATTTTTTGGGAAAGGGCCAATTTGCAAGTTGCTATTGCTTGAAACCTGTCATTTTGTTGGGCGCGTGCAACAATTCAGAAGGGTAGACATTTATTTTTAGAAACTTTTCTTTGTTTAAGCGTCATCGAGAGTAATAATTGTAGCCACATTTGACATGCTCCTGAGCTTGAGCTCGAGCAAAAATATCTGTAACATAATTGCACATTGCGAGAGAAATGATATGGATACCGTCATAACAAACTAAATTTGTTGAAGGTTGGATAAAAAGGAAAGAAAGTTGAATTTTTTTTACCGTACGTGACTGGCGATTTGAGAGCACTTTATTTGAGGAGTTGAGTGGCACAGTCATGATGGTGAGAAGCTTAGAAGGTTCCGGTGCTAGTTTTTATGCCTGCCTCCCTTTAGGGCTCAAAAAAAGAAAGCTACGCAAGCTCAGAAGCGACTCAAAACTTATTTAGTGAGGTGAAACAAAACTTTATGCAAACTACCCACCACTTTGAGTTTGACAAGCAATTTTACATGATCCCTTTGTTGCTTGGTTCCCTGAATTATACATACTTCTCTTGCTTTACGGGTAACTTCTGCTCCTGTTTCTTTGCTTATCTCGAGAAGATTAGCTCCGCACGTTCCAATCACCAAACCTTTGTATTCGTTTGGAATCTCCACTTCTTCCCACTTAGTTATCTATATTTCCTCCTTTGAAAAAAAAAGGCGATGAGTTGCAGCTCGCATGTAAATAGATCTAAACTAAACAGCATTCTGGGACACTCTGTAACTTTCGAATAAACGAAACGACTTTACTTCATATAAAACACTGCAATTACCTTTTGACCATCTCATCAGGAAAGGGTTCAGGCCATAGAAACTGTACTGTAACTAATGGGAATAGTATCCATAATTTTATTTGTTACCATATCGTTTATGAGTAAAGCATCAACATACCACTTTTTCTAAAATAAGCTTTTTTGCAGTTTCTCTCTGCTGGTCATCTCCACTAACAATGAATCCTTCCTCTTCTCTATATCTTGATGTAATTTTTGCTCCAGATCTCTGCCTTATGCTATTTAACCCACTCACGTACTTTCCAATGACATGACTCTTGAATTCTTTGGATACCGACACAAATTCACTCTCCATTTCCAGTCTCTCTTCTCTTGGGACTCAACTGATTATCTGAGAACCGTGCAGAACAACTCCCAAAAGCTGACAGATCCTGTAGCTTAAGCAATGGTAGGCTTTTTCGCGAAAAAATCCATAAATGAATAAACAAAAACGAACGATGAAGTCCTCAAATCGTGATCCCAAACTGTCAATCATGGCGTACTTTGATTTTACATAGACTAATATGTAAATTATTACGATTGGCTCAACAGACGGTCTCTCTTAATTATAACAAATCTAACTTAGCAAGTAAACTAGGGGAAAATCCACGGAAGACAGCAATTATGCTTCTCAAGCAGCGCGAGACAACAATTCATGGAGATGTTTTCATTGAGATATCTATAATATATCATAAAATACTTAATCGCGTAGTCTGATCATCCAGGTGAGGCTAGTCCTGACAAGGACTGTTGTCGGCAGTGATGACTCAAGTGGCGTAACTCGGTCGCAATTGATCAGTTCGGTCAAGACTGATATATGCCAGCTGATTCTTAAGCCAATAACATCAATGCAAAACTGACCAAAATCAGTTTACACAAAGTGAACTTACAACACTCGACTGACAACAACTCTTCATGCGTCCTTCTCGGGAATGCCTTGGCTACACGATCAAATGATACTGTATTAAGATGTACTTTTAAGAATGGTTCTCATCGAGTACAAACAAACGTGGCGGGTATCAATCTATAAATAACAAGACTCTCCAAGAGCGAAAACTGGGCTACCTGTTACATTACAGCCGCGACGAGCCCGAAGTCACAGCTGTTGGGAATAGATTCACTTGTCTTTTCCACGGTTTTTAAATATGTTTTTTGCGTCAGCAAGCGGTACAAAAGAGGAAAAAGGTTATGGAACGTAAGGATAGGGATAGCCGTGTTGGCGGTGGGGGAAGAGAGGAAGTAGGTTTTTCCCTTTATGGCATCTTAACATGTTAGAAAATTGAAAAAAAATTATATTCTCATTCGGCTCACATTGAGATTAGAACCCGTTGAAACTTATTCAATTGCGGCAACTGAACAACTATAGGACACTTTTCTTATATAGTGAGGGAAGATGAGCTGATATGCTATACACCCGCAGCCGTTTGGGTGACACCTTGGGTTTGTATGGGGATTCTTATTCTTGCGGGCTCAAATATCTGATTTCATTTTAGACTTCAATTCCCGTATTCAGTGGTCCATTCCCTTGTTTGTTTCTTTCCCTCGGAAAAAAATCGAATCGATTTTGACTTCAGGGTGCACTGCTTGCACATTGAGGCATTGTTTCCATTTTCGAGTGCCTCGTTCATAGAGCTCCTGCTGCGCTTCGACGTCCCTGCAAGAGCTCCGCGCGGCGCACTAACATGTATTTTTTTCACTGGTGAATTTTCACTCGTGCGAAGGACCTCGCCGAAAAGGAGGAACTGCTCGTATTCTATGCTCCCATCATTCTTGAAAGCATTTACAGTGTAGTAATACAAACATCACTTTTGGCATTACTATCTTCTTAGCATTAAATGCAATGTAGTTATTGACTGAGTGGGAGGGCCGGAATTGTAATATTTGGCTCGATATCGTGACGTACGAACTGAGCACAGCACTAGCCACTTGGTGTTGAAAATTTCGAGAATTCTGCTTCGACCTCTATAATATGCATGCAAAAATTTCGGCATGTTCATTAGTTGAGAGCACGTCAATTTATCACAAAGTTGAGTAAAAAAGATTCAGTGCAGAAATTTGACACAAAATTGATTGACAGGAGAGTCGCGAAAGCACAACAGAACAAAAGGGCTGACAGGTTAGGAAAAAGAAACAACGGTTTTTCCAAAACAAAACTCCCAACAAAGCGCGGCACAACTGCTTAAAAAATCGGGAAGACGGCCTTTGACAGAAGTATTAAGAGCGTGTTCGCGAGAAAACCGGGCAGAGGGTGATAAACCTCAAATCACCAATTTGGCTCAAACTTGGCATAAATGTTAAGTGTGTAATAGCCGCTCTTAAAGGTTACAAATAACAACCGACAATCCACTAATATTAACATCAAAACCCGGAAGAAATCCTCCTTCGTGCTCAGACGCTTCTACTTTTCTTAGTGACTCAAGTAAGCTAGAGACTGCTTCCCCGAACTCCTTTAATTCCGAAAATGCACAGTCGGCAAAGCAATTGATAAGAGAAACTGTGTACCAAGGACGTCGGCATACATTTCAAGATTGTCGGAGTGTCAGACTCAGCTACATTCTCAGAAGGTGAGTACATGAGAGCAGGATTTTGTGACACAGACTCTCGTGTATTTGCAAACATCCCAAGCATAAAGTGATAGAAAAGGCAACTAGAATTCTCTCTTTCACATTTCGCGGATCCTCGTGTCCTCGCAAACGTCTCTGAGGTCGTCACGGGGTAAACATTGCAAGTTACTACAAGAAAGATTATGGCGAAAAATTGTTTCGACGTCCAAGAAAAGGACTTTGAAGAGACATGATCGCTTTTTTGCCGCCGTTTTTTTCAGGAAAGGATTTAGCCAATGTTTATACGAGGAAAATGTAAGTTTTTGTTTGCGTTCATTTACGCAACACGCCTCGATATTTTTAAGTACTTCAACTTAAGATGGTAATATCTAGACAACCAATCAGAATATCGAAAAAGCCTGACATACTTTTGTTGATTGATGCCTTGTGACTGCGTAGACATTGTGCTTGTGCTGCGGCATCCGTTACCCAATAAACTCAATAGAAGAACCCTCGATCGATTCAGGTCTTACCGACTCCTGACATTTCTTAAAAGGAAAGCTCACTAAATTTTATATTTTTATCGTAGTTTGCATTTATTAAGCTTTCTTCTGATGCATTTTTTGCAAGGATTTAATGAAAATAGCACGCGTACGAATTTTTTCCTAAGGACACCTGCAAAGGTGGGAAGTAACCTTAAGTCTTGGATAGGATATTTGACCACAGAAATTCGATGGTAGTGTGACTAGCACTGTGGCATTAAAGTCTGATAGTACCTTCTTTCAAACTTAACCACTATCACTTTTAATTGAATTGGATAACTTTGACATTGCTACTTCCTTGTCCTTTACTGAAAATAAACATTTCTGATTTCCAAACACATTCAATGTTGGAAGGTTGCTAAGGGATCACTAGATCTCGTGGTAAACTAGTTCTCCTAGTTCCTTCGTCCTCGTGATCAACGCTGCGCCATCCTTTACCAAGCCGGCAATATTATTCAGCGGTCGAGTGTGTATGTCATATAATCAGTTACAATGTGGCCGGAGCGAAGAGGCTGCCACAATATACTATGCACTCCGAGGCCAGATATGACATGACAGTACACCGCAAGAGATTACATATCAAATGTATGCAGTAAACCTCGGATAAAAATGCTAAGTGACCTCTATATGCGTGTCAGGTTTTTAACCATTTTCTTTTTCCTTGTGCTGAGAGGAAACCAATTTATCACGAGCTTATTTGCCTCTCGGTGAACCAACAACTATCTCAAGCTTAACAAATAACACGTCAAATATTTTGGTAGCCGTAAATCTTTGCTACATTTTAAACTTAGTAGACTAGAAACACAACATGCCAAATGAATGTCAAAGTTCACCGCTGAACAAAACTGCAGGCGCGATCTGATCAAAGATGGCCGATTGTCCATTTGATTAACATCAGCTTTTAGGGCATCAAATTATCTTTTTGCCACGAACACATATTGTAAACTCCTTGTTTAATTTCTTTTTTCTTCAGAGTTCCACAGCGTCGTAAATCAGCCTCTCTACCTATGTCGCTCCACGTCGCTTCGAAATTCTCTGAATCTTTTGCAAAAACTCTTCGCGAACTTTACAAACTAACTTAGATACCAACTTCCCGAAAACTAGAGTTCCAAGGTACTTATTTATAAAAAAAAGAAACGAAAAAGGTCACGTGCACGTAAACTTGCTAGAACTTGCATTGCTGGAATTCACGTGCTACGTTCTTAAAATATTTTAGTCGGCAAACACAAATAAGACACGACACATATAATGTAAGTCGATAAGTATCACACCGTAAAAGACCAATCAT